>NC_056735.1:1583612705-1583665764 GCF_019279795.1 Protopterus annectens
AAGGACAGCATATCAGCTGCCACTACACATTTAGTTGCTCTAATACTATTTTACCTTGTATTCATGTGAAGAGCTGTGAGTTAATACAATCATTAAGTACACATCTTTCAAATTGGTAATTTTTACACTAATACAAACAGCCATATTGGTCACTTTATAAAATGATGAAGAATTAAATGTAATCACTCAAAGAATGACACTTGCAGCCAGTAGAAGCATAGTAGTTTTAAGAAATATTGTGGTTTTATGATATTGTCCTGAAATATGTGTTATACTGAATAAAGAACAAGATAGTGGCTGCTGACTTCAAGCCACATGACATGCAACACATTAATTGCAAGGTGTAAAAAAATCTATAACTAAAACCTGGTTTAAGATTCCTTTGACTACTAACTGACATATGGCATCTTTTGAAATTCAGTTTACAAAACTTGCACTTCTTTGGTGCGACCATTTTAGATATCATGCGCATACATGTGGTTCTGAATAAGGCTTTGTTTTTTCTAACTTTGTTGACTAAGAGAAGCATATGGTGAAAGAATCCCACTGGCATACCTTATGAGTTTAATATGTTAATTATACTGTACTTAACAAACCTCATATGTTCAAATTAATTTGCATGATGAAAAACAAATATTTTCATTAGCTAACTTGCTTAATGCAATTAAAATGAATATCCACAGACATGTCATGGTACAAACAAAATATATATCACTCCAGGCCTGCTTAAATCTGTATTTTATTGCTTTAATATTGCTGAAAGAATATTTGTTATTACGTCCTAACAGTTTTCAACAGCTATACATTGTTTTGTCCCCTGAAGCTTTGAGAAATTGTAGCTGCATAAACTGGTGAGAAAAGCCAACATATTGCTATGATAAACAATATTTCTGGGGATGAAAGCATTTAAAGATAGTTGCCTGAGTGAGCAGAAAATATAGCAAAATGATGACTATTATCCTGTATGTAACATCTCTGTATTATTTCTGTGGTTTGAGAGTCCTTCACAGATTTCAAATAACTAAGGTAAACAATGAGAAGAAATGTTTACCGTATCCAATCTTCGTAGACTGAAAGCCTTTTTTCTGCTTCAGAACTGATACATTCTTTAAAAATGCATACTTTAGCTGGATTGAACTGATATCAGGATCTCAACTACAGCCATGGATACATAAATACATTTTGCAATATATTATTGAGTGATAGTATAAAGACATAATTTGAAATGATCTTTCATGAGCCCAAAGACAGTTATCTTCAAGACCATATTCATCATATTTCTAATACTTGTACTTTACATGTTGGTCTTTCAGTACCTACATTTAGAGCTAATGTATCGTGGAATTCATCTCCATTTTAGTGTTCCTGTTGCAACTTTTCTTTTCTGAAGCTGACTTGTTAACTATTATGTGATTATGCTCATGCTGGCTTGGTAGTACTATGTCATTCCTTTCCCTTAATGTACATTTTTCCATTTACTGGTGTGCTTCACTTATTAGCTATCCAGACTTTCAGTGAGATTACAAAAGATTTGGGCATGGGATAAAACCTCATCAATGCAATTACTCCATGCCTTACTCCAAAGGTCTACAGCACATGTTAATTCGGAAAGCCAGAGCTTTATGCTTTAATGGGAGAATTAGGTTTGCAAGGCCAAATCTTCAGATATTAATATTGCAAAGCTCACCATGCATATATCAGGGGTATCAGATTGTTGGCATGTGAACAAGATGTGCATCTAAACATTTTTTACATTGTAGCATCTATCCTGGATATGTTGTAGCATATGAATAGAAGTAATAAAACATTTTAATCTGAATCTGCCTACTTTTATTTATATCGTCTTTTTCTACTATTAGCTATAAGTAATAGTTTCTGTTTCAAAATATGTGCAATTACAGGTTAAGACTAACTCACAAACAGCTTCATTCCCATCCATGTTTTTATTTGTTTTATTTAATAATTTTATTAATATGCTAGCCATTTAAAATTTATACTCATATTACTTCTTTCTGGGGGAAACCAAGAGTACTGACTGGGTAAAAGTGTAATGGAGACTGAAGGAATTAAAGCCAAGATAACAGGATGCACTCCATCTAATACCGAAATGTCTTGAGTTTATTGCTGTCTACTTTATATTTTTGTGGAGTGAGAAATGGAGTAATCAAGAGATTACCCCAACGTATAACAAGCTATTCAAACCAAGCTGCATTGGAAAAGTAAGACTTACCTGGGGAATTCAATAAACTCTGTGTAAGCGAAGAGCAAAGCCTACATGAAGTTTATGTATTTGCGCTGTGAGCAGAAGTGTTAGTTACATATTCATGCCACACACCACTTTTAAATATGAACAAGCATGAATTTGTGGCTAGCAACAGTGCCAGCAAACTGTGTAAAGTGACACAAACAGCAGCAGACATATAAACTGTTTACCTATGGGCAAACTAGCATGGGATGCTAGAAGGATTACCAGTGTGTTATGATTAAAGCAATGTATATAGTTCCAACAGATTATATGAAAGTGTATGCAGTGCAGACTATTGTGGAAACCTGGGTCAAGCATACTGAAAAAAAGTTGGTTAAGTGATCCATAACAGTACATAGGTTGCCATTAAAAATAAACAGTCAGGGGAAGTGTGTGTATTGAACAGGGACACACAGATGAATTTAGGAATGAACACAGTGAAAGAAGACAGGTAAAATATGTCAATATACAACATATGAGGGCATGTCAATGAAGACAGTTGTAGCAAGAACCCTAATCACATATTGACATGATACAATATGGACTGCACAGTGCATGTATATTATGTAACTGTCATACAAGGTGACATAACAATGAAGATGACTTCTTTCTGATATAAACATCTTGACATGAGCAATGGAGAGGACATATATCAGGAAAGATATATACAATAGGAGTTAGGTGCATGTTGTGAAGCTGTGCAAAATGAGCTGCCTGAATATGAGTGTAATGTCAGCAGAGGTCTCAGCCAAGTGGGAAACATAGTTATAGGCTTGTGGACAGCACTAAACAGAAGCATGCACAATCATGGACAATATCACAATAATACCACCAGTAATCTCATGTCTTTCACATAGCAAATGTGATTGGTTCTGCATGGAAATAATTGTACAAGTATTATGAGTTGACAGCAATCTATGAGGAGAATCAAGCACACCATAACATCTGCTGGAGTTGTTACAAAGAATACTGCTATATCTGTATGTGAGATTATGGCACATGTATATATACATATATATATATATATATATATATATATATATATATATATATATATATATATATATATATATGTGTGTGTATATATATATATATATATATATATATATATGTGTGTGTGTGTGTGTGTGTATATATATATATATATATATATATATATATATAAATATATATGCCACAATCCATACTGTCACACACAAATGTATCCCATGTCATCAGTGTTGGCAATCAGCTATACATGTACTGTGTACATCACCAGAACAAGTATCACACATGCAACTGGTATAACACCTTGATGGAGCTTCTGCACCATCAAACATTAATGTTTATGCAACATAAAGAATTCTTAGGTATGGCCAATAAGATGTGTGGGACCTCAAAGTGGCAAATATGGTATACTTGAGTTATGCATCCCTGGAAGACGTATAGAGAGGTACATGAAAAAGGATGAATTGCACTCAATTATTGGTGTGATGAAGACTGTCCCTTATATGTAACACAACTCCTGAGTATGTGCAGGACATCCACATAAAAAGTCATTATACTGGATGAAATTGTCAACCTGCTATCTGACATTTATGGCCCAAACTTCAACCCCCTGACCCCACCAGCCATATGCCAAAGCATACCTGACACCAGTCTTCTGCCTATTATCTCTAGATATCAGGTCATATCTGTGCTCTCCAATGCTAAAAACATGGCCTCAATGGTACCAGATAACATTCCAGGTTGCGTACTAAGCAATCTACAACAGGACCTAGCAGACCCAGTTAGTGTCCTCTTTAACCATAGTCTGAGAACTGGCTTTATCCCAGCAGAGTGGAAAACAGAGCTGTAATCTCCATGAACAAAGAGAGGCCATCAACCAACCATGGGAGCAAGACCTATATGTTTAACCAGTCTCATCTGCAAGGCCATGGAGAGAATCATCTGCACCTTATCGACAAGGACATAGGTGACCTTCGCACTCTAAGTCCAATCCAATTTGGCTTTGTTAAGTGGAGATCATGCTTATTAAACCTGGTAGACTTCTTTTAGAAAGTCACCAAAGCCCTGGATGAAGGTAAGACAGTGCATACCTATCCTAATCTGGCCATGGATTTTGAAACAAGCCTCCATTCAAGTATCATTGAGAAACTCTTCTAGCTAGGGATTAACCCTTACATCACTAGATGGGTAGTCAGTTGGATCACTGACAGAACACATACTGTCAAAGTTGGTGACTCAACCTCTACCAGTAGAGCAATCAGCAGTGGCATACCACAAGGATCTGTGCTGGGCCATTTACTGTTTGGAATAATTTCTCGCACGTTCAGGCTAAAGTGGACAAACGTTGACTTAGCCATTTTGCTGACAATTGCAAATTGGGTGCAGTCATTGATTCTCCTGATGATGTTAACACATTACAGGGGGACTAACACAGTTGTTTGGTGCCAAAGCCACATGGTCTAAAACTAAAAGCAAAAAAGTGCCATTTTTTTTTTATTTTTGCTTTTTGCAAAGTGGAATTCCCTGCTAATTGCAGTATTAACACTCCCCATCCCAAGTTCAAACCTAGTGGTGTGAGATCTGGAAACACAGGTAAATTGTAATCTGAACATTGATGACCAAGTTTCAACAGTAGTAAGGAAAACCTTCTACGTCATGAACCTCATACAGGTCTGAGGATGTTATAACACCATTGTACTCAACCCATATTAGACCACTAATAGAGTACAGTGGTCCCTTTTGCAAGCACCTCACCTTACACCTGCAGCAGCTGCAAAAGCCACAGGGGTTTCCTCAACAAGGAAATACAAGGTCTACAACCATGTCATGATGTACATGGATAGACTGAAAGCCCTGTCACAGTACACTGTATCATAAAGGCTGCTGAGAGGTGACTTGTGCCTGGCCTACAGGCCAGTCTTTGACCCTGCCCTGATGGAAATGCTGCGCATCCACAAATCTAGTGGCACAAGAGATACACACTATTGGGATCCTAACTTAGCCTGTGACATTAACAAAACATGCTTGAGAGACAGCTATAGATGATAACATCAGCAGAGTCTATTGAGATGGTAATAGCAGTATTCCACATGCTGGTGTAAAATGCTCCCGCTAATGTCAATCAAGTGAAGAAACACACACAACCACACACACCAGTTGACAGCAGTAAGAAAAGAATGCATACCTACCTAAGTACAATGACTAGAGACCTCTGAATTAAATGCAAGCTCCATCACTCAAGTCTGATTTATAAATGACAACATCAGCAGTATCTGGTGAGAAGAAGATGGTAATAGCAGTGTACCATATACTGGTGTAAAATGCTCCCTCTAACATCAACCAAGTGAACAAACACACACACACACACACACACACACACACACACACACACACACACACACACACACACACACACACACACACACACACACACAAGTTGAATGCAGTGAGAACAAAAACCCTGCCTATTTAAGTATACTGATTAGAAAACTTGGTACTTAACAAAAGTGCCACATAACAACTCTGACTTTTACAAGAATGACATCATCACTGGATGTTTGAGAGAAGATTTTGTGAGGCCTGCATGAAATGGATATGTAGTTATGCCCAGCTGTCAAAATATTGATACTCCATGGGATTGTAGTGATGACTGCAGGATCCACAATTATGATCTTCTGATTAGACAGACACACACAAGTTGACTGCAGTAAAATTAGAACCCCCTACTTAACGAAGTACACAAAGTATAGACCTCAGTACTTAAGCACCATGGCACAATTCTTACTTTTACAAGGCGGTGGGACAATTTATTACTGATGGCATCAGCATTAACTGTTTGAGAGAAGATGTTAAGAGCCTGTCTGAAATGGATAGCTAGCAATGTACAACTGTCAAGATATTAAAGATCTGTATGTTACCACATTGATGAGTGTGGAAAGTGTAGCATTTGCTTTTGTGTTTCCAATGTGCAGGCATACCTTAAAAAGACAGGTTTGCAAATTATTTGCAAACAACTGTCCACAATACTACATTTTGCAAAATCTGAATATTTATTGTCCTTATAAAGATGTGTATGGTATATAAGAAATCATTTGCTATTTATTTATGTAGTGCAGTTGATATATTTGTGAACAAGTACTGAGTCTGAAGTGCAAAAGTGGAAGTAATAGATATCTGCAGTGTAAATATGTGTTATTTCCTTAAACACGTGCCTTTCATTTGTTTGTACTTTCATGGCATGAAAACTAAATGGACAGTAAAGATAAGCAACATATGCTAATGTAAATTTTCAGTAACACACCACCAAGCAACTGGTTTGTGTGATCAAAGGCAAAGTGTGCAGGCAGGATGCACATTTCTATTGCTTTCTCTGTTTACACATTGTTAAGTGGCAAGCAAATGCGAGCCTCTGCCTCATTTATAAAATTATGAGAGGTTTAAGTACTGAGTGTATAAAACATACCTGCTGCTTAGCTGACTTTGTGGGAGCAGGTGTGTATGCACTGACACATTTCCTTTGGAGCCCAGATGATATACTGCTCAAATATAGGTGTATCTAATAGTATCAACTAAGTATTTATAATACAGTGAAATAATTCTTTCTAGTTTTACTGTGTGTTACCGTAGCCAAGTCAGTTTAAGTGGCATTGCACAGAAGTAATCACACTATTGAAGAGCCATTCACAGTCACTTGGCATTGGTGTGCAATGCCAAACTCTGTGCAATCACAGTGGACAAAAAGTGAAGGGCTCCACTGCTTTTTTTTAACATATGTGTGGTCTGTGTGATTCTATTTTTTGACCAGATTAAAGGTGTTATAATGGGGTAGATATAAAAGCGGTGAAATGACAGCAAGCAGAGGGAAGCACAAAGGGAAAGCAATGGAGAAATGTGCAGGAGGGAGATAGGAAAGAACCATAGCTATCCACTTTTTCAACAGTGTAAAATGAAAATATGTACAGATAGTAACTGGATTTGGACTGTCACTTCCTGAAAGAGGGGAGACAGAAGAACAATCATGTTGTATAGCCAATTGGGCTGAATCAAGTATGTCAAAAAGACATGTGAGAAGTGGAGAGCTATTGATGGGACATTATTTTTTGATGGGACAGGTGCCCATTTTGTCTTTACTTCACAAAAAGAGGATTGTTGGGTAAGGGACGTAGGTATTTCTGGGTCAGGTAAGTAGGGTAGCTGAGGAAGCAGATGGAAACAGATAGGAGAAACATGACAAGACACAGGGACAGTGAGGGACAAGACAGGTTGTGGGACACCATGATTGGTGTGTGGGAGGGGACAACAGATGCCCATGTCCATCAGACATGAGGACAGTGAGAATACAGTCCTCAGCCACAGGACTGGCATCACTTTACCCTTACTTTGGTAGCTGTTTGAGTGCCTCACGTCTTGTCTTACAGACTGTGAGAGCAACCACTCCATCCAGCAAAGGCATGCAGCAATGATGCTGTTCACAACTCTATACATCAGCCGCCCATGTGTGATAAAATCCCACCCTCAATGAGTATTCCTGGAGGGTACCACAGCAGCTGCTGCTAGGGTAGTGCTACCTGATGTGAAGGGCTCAGGTAGTGAAGGGGCAGTGGAGACACTACTGCCAGGTTGGGTACCAGATGTGCTGGGTATCTGTGCAGGAACCAGTGGAGTGGGGGCAGGCTGAGCCATGTGGGTTGGCCTACACCCCTGTGCTATAAAGCATTTTGTGATTTGTCAGAAATGGATGACATGGAAAATTTTTGACAAGACATAGAAAAATAAAAAATAGAGAGAAGGGATGGAGTAAGAGAAAAAAATATATGACATACAATGTATTATCACAATAATAAAATATTTTATCTCTACCTTGACATTTAAGTATAGTTCTTAACAACTGCAAACTATAAGTAAGGATTGCTCAAAGTAATCCTTGCAATGTGCATATATTGCACATATGCTTGGTCCAATTATACATAATTGACATAGGGTATTTATGCTACTTTTGTTGAAAATTAAATTATGTAATATTTTAAAGGATTTTAGTACATATTTGTTGCCAGTGGTATGTGAACCCACAGCATCTTTCTAATTGACTCCTACAGTTGACTTTTGCTACAGGCCGAAATATGCTTGTTTGCTTTTACAGTTAGGATATGCATGATTACTTTATTACAACTGTATAGTAGAACAATACTTTAGTTAAAATCATAATTTTGTTGCATTGAATACATGCCCCTTGCTTCCTTCATTCTCTTTAGATGCTTAGCAAGGGCATCTCTATTCACTATAATCTCTTGGTTGGAAGTGGAATAAAGAGAAGAGAACAAGAGAAGAGCATTATGCAGACAAGTCTGGCCTATATGCAGCTTTCTATCTATTATAAATTCTCTTTATCATTATACTTACACAACTATGGGATGTCAGCAGTCCTGAAATCATCTGCCATTACGTGTATCCCTCTTACTTCTTTTGAAGTCATTAAAGTGATGCCTACACTGTTTTCTAATGTGTGGAGTGCCAGTCACACTGGAGACAGCCTTGGCCAGACTAGTCCATTCTTCTGACTCGTACTGGTAGCCGGTATAGTCCCACTGCAACAGCTATCAGATGTGATGCCTTACAAGGAGTCCATTGGAAATCCTGGACTCCTCAACAATCTGCCTCTGCATCATAATTGGACACCTTCCCTTTTAAAACCAGAACTGTCTGACCAAAAAAAACAGTGATAGTTAAGAATGATTTCCTACCAATGACTGTTTTCACAATTACTGGTAGTACACAAGCCCAAACAGTGATGCCAACTGTGTTTTTGTGATGTTAAGTGGAAAGCAACAGTAACAAACAGAGATGAGAGCAGTTTTTAAAATTGGAAGGTTAAGCTGACACTTGGCATTAGTTTGAGGGATGTTTGCTGCTGTAACTGTTATGTGATTTAACTTTGCAGACGTGTACTGAGGGCATAAGGTTTAGGGCCTGACACATTTTTATGTGGCCTTACATATGATAAAATTATTTTTTGCAATGTGGGATTCAAACCTATGCATAAAAGATAAAATATTTTATTCCACAATGCATGAAAGATAAAACATTTTATTTCACATTGGAGATTTTTCATCCTTTCCACAGAAAAAGTGCTTCTCAGACATACTAATTATTTAGATATAAATACACATGACAGACTGAGGGCTTAACCATGCATGTGTGTCCTGACAAGGTCCCGGTTTATACACCCGTATGTGTATGAGTATTACTGAAGTCTAAAGACCATCCAAGGGCAGAAAACCCAATTATTACAGAAACTTATTAGTCGGTATACTCTCTGTCACACAAGTAATTCATAAGTTTATTAACTCATTACATCCAAGTGAAGCCTTCAGGTGCATCTGCAGTTAACTCCTACTGATGCCTGTAGGCACCAAATATTGCTTGTTCATATTTGCATCAATAATTCCAAAATCATGCTACATACAATATTTCATGTTAAAGCTCACACAATGGCAAACTAAACTGCATTATTATTTGACCTCCATCTTGTGCAGGTAAATAGATATTAACTGTTGTTTTTATGGTATTAATTTGTATAGATATAATTTTCATATTTTTCTAAACATCTCAACATCCAAGTAACACAGACAGAACTCTTTAGCCATATATGAAAGTTCACAGCTAGATGAATAAAATGCTGCTGACAGTATGTTCATAACTTGAGTAGTTGGTTAGATATTGTAAGTTGTTTACAAAATATTATAAATGTAATAGTTGCTATGTTTACTGTGACTTATAACATTTGGTTTAAGACCTAGAACCTAAAGTTTTTTCAGGGATAGCAGAGTATCACACAGTAAAAACTCCAGCTTGACTAGGTTTTCCTTGTAGTTTTTACTAATTAATCTGTGTCCTTTTTGCTTTTTGGTTTAGCATGAGACCCAATCATAACAGTGGTTTGGGGATGCTTAACAAATGTTTGCTATGGACTGACAGCAGAGGCTGACATCTGGCAAAGAACAGATGCAGAAGGTAAAAATAGCTTTTAAAAGCTGTTTGAATGTCACTGTCAAATTCAAAAACAAAAATGTGTGCAGAGCAAAGTGTTCCAACAAGCATTAAAGCTGTTACTTCTTACAGATGGGCACTTCATTTCTGCCTCCTGCCTGTTTGACAGCACTAAGTGTTTTACTAGCTTAGAAAGCCAGTAAAACAATTTAGGCTCCCATACCTTTTCTTTCCTTCTTTCTTTCTTTCTTTCTTATTCTTTTTCTTTCATTCTTTCTTTCTTTCTTTCTTTCTTTCTTTCTTTCTTTCTTTCTTTATCAGTACAATACAATTTTTTTTCTATCATCTATTCTTGACATGGATGCCAAGAAATTCACCTCCCATGCTTTGCTACTGAATTTTAATAAAATACATGCCTCGAACATATAACAGTTGTAATCGGAGACCTGATCATAATCCTCAATATTCAGTAGCACTGATGCACATCTTTTGCTGTGCTATAAAAAATATGACTGATAAAGCAATGAGACCTAGTGTTTGCAATGGCTCACATTTCACTGTTTATTTTCTATACAGCTTTAAATGCCAGTGATGTAAGTCAATATCCATCACTCTAAACCCGTTATGTCAAATTACCTAAAATCTTACCACTTAAGTAGCTGTTAAGCTCTTTTGTATCATTGTTTGATTGTTTTTCCTGAATATCTGATACAGTCAAGCTTTATCTGTTATATATTCATCCATTTATGGTCTGTAAAATGAGAAGGCTTAATCTAATAAATCTTTCTAAAATTAAATTACTGATGAAATTTACTGCTGATTTACTAATCATTGTTGATAACCATTTTTAATGGCTTTCTTAGCCCAGACTACCTGATTATTTATTTAAGTCTGATTGCTTGAGTGCCGTACAGATTCACACACTAGAATGAGCCAAAAATGAACAAAAAGACAATAAGAGTTTATTTTTCTTATTTCTTACACTACTTTAGAGTTACAGATGACCTTTTTGAAATATTTATCTCTGTCCCTGTCAAATGTTACTTTCTGCCATTAGTCATGACAAAGTCTATAGCTTTTATAGGGCATTGGAAGACCTGTTCTCTGTTGAATTTACAGGTTTCTCAAATGTCATTCGGTTGTAGAGTATAGGTCAGACGATGTACTTTTGCTTCACTGAAGCAGAATGGTATTTTAGAATTCCTCACAGTGTGCAGAATTTGGCACTGAGACATCAAGATCTACCAGATACATTAGAAAACACACAAAACTCAACAATTAACGTTGAAACAAAACATAAAATTAATTTTTAAGAAACGATCATTCATTTATATACGAATTTAAGAAAAGATCAATAATCATATATCATACTTGTAAGCAGGATATCACTAGCAATGTTTTTTTTTTCTGGAAAACTCCATACAAAGCTCTTAATAGCTAAGACAAATATTCTGTGCTCTCTGAACATGTCCAGAATATCTTATCTTCAGTATGTAAAAAAATGTCAAGTCTTTATTGTGAAGTATTAACCAGAATGTTTATTTTAAAAACAAATCAATATATATTACTCAGGTTCTCCCACACAGTATAATATTCTCAGTAACACAGTAAAATGAAGCCTCTGTAGGACAAGAGCACCCATTGTTAATGGTGTATCAGTCTGATGTCTCAAATCCAATGGAACCAGACCCTAGCTAGTCAGATAGTGCACCTTGCCATGTCTTACTTTGCAGCATTCTCTGTATTGTTTAAATTGGTATATTAGCCCCAATACTAAGTGACTGCAGTGGACATATTTCATATAAACACTTGTGAATAATATTTTCTTTATTTCTGCCAGTATCCTAGTCTGCACCCATGTGCAGTACCGCAAAAGTACAGTATCTATTATAAGTGTGTTTCCTCCACTACTTGTGTATGTGTTACCCTTCTTCACCCTTGAGATCTCACAATCACTCTCCTTTCATGCACTTGCCCACCTGCTTAAAGATACTTCTACTATCATTTCTATCCGTGGCATTTTGCTGATATCCTTTCTACCATGTCTAAGCCTAGCTTGTTCACTACCACTTATTCTATGACTTCTGCAGTTCAAATAATAACAGAATATTGTGTTTAAGTTTACTCATGTACATTTTAAAAAATGTTCCCACTTACATCCAATAGAAAGGCATTGTCACCTTTTTTCTGTGCTCCTTCTGCATTACTGCAGATAAAAGCAACACAGTATTTAATCTCTTACTTTCCTGATTCCATTTAAATACCTCTTGCAAACAGTGCCCAGCTGAGAAAAAATGTGGATATGTTGATCCAAGGCATTGGAATTTATGAATTCCAGAAAATGTTGATCAAAAGAGTTGGTACATGAGTAGTTTTCCCTGTTAATGGTGGGGTAGTTAAAATCACCCATTATTAGGGTGTTGGGTTGTACCCTAATATTTTTCAGTGTATCAAGAAATGAGGACTGGGAATCCTCAGGCATGGTCGGGGATTTGTAGCAAGTTACAGTTTGGATTGTGGTCTTGCCCAGAGTTAGTTGCACTTGGATAATCTCGGATGCATTATGCTGAGCAGCTAGCCTGGAGGTGTGGATATCCTTAATGAATATAGACATGCCTCCGCCTTTAGTGTTTTGGTCCAGGTTAGGTGACCAAAAGGTGTGGTATGAATTATAGCCTGGTAATGCAGGGGTGCTCTCTGGAGCCTTGAAACAGGTCTCTGTCACTGCACAGATGTCGATGTTCTCCACTTTAAGGAGTGCAGTATCCTAGACCTGGTCATTATTGTTCTCCAATACCACTGGTAAACAATGGAACCTCTTGCCATCTGACCTAACCTCACTTCCCTCCCTTCCTCTCTTTAAACAAAGTCTTAAGATACACCTTAAAACTCACTGGCTATGCCCTTGCTGTTACTTACACTAATCCTCTGGATATTTCTGCTATCTCTTGACTTCCTTCTTACCTTCACTCTTTGCTGTCTACTCCTCTGAAGTAGTAGCACCTATAAGCTATCTGTACTACTTAGACTATGAATGTATCCTGAAGGTAGTATTCCTGCCATTTCTTTATTCTTCCTCCTTTTTCTACTGTCACTGTTTAACCCCTTGGAAATAGTAACTGTCTGGAGCAAACTAGAATATCTGTGGATATGAATGTATCTTAACAATGTCTTGAGGTTGGCCCTAGATATTCATACTGTAAAATGATCTGTAGGTGTATTATGTATTAATGTAATGTGTCTCATAGTCTTCCCTTAATTTAAATTGTAATATCTTTCTTGTATATTGTAAACATTTTTGTTTGGTTGTGGTTTATATGTGGAGCTTTTCTCCCCGGGCCTTTACTGAAAATGGAAATATATCCAGCTGGACCAGCCCGGTCAACAAATGTAAAATAAATAAATAAAATAAAATAAAATAAAATTACCAACATGGGCGACTGGTGTTCCACACCAGAGGTTAATTCCTTATTGGTCAGATCTGACCACAAGCTAATCACCCTAGACATCCACATCCCGCCCCCACCTCCCCATTAGGGAAACCACCGTAAAAAATTTCTCCAAAGCCAACTTCATGCTTCTTAAGACAGAAGTGGCAAACTTCACGATACCTATGCAGATGGACAGTAGAGGTGCGACTGCTGAATCTTACACAAATGCACTTTATAAACACTTACACGAGTGCATGGATTGTGCTATCCCTAACAGAGCCAAGATGCTATCCTCTAAAAAAAGGAAGCCAATCTGGTGGTCCCCTACCATAAACAAACTCTACAACAGAAGAAAGAATCTGTTGCAAAAAAGAGTAAAATCCCATGATTGGAGTAACTCCGTGGTCAGCCTCAGTAAGAAGCTGAGATCCCTCATAAAATCCTCCAAAGCTAGTTACGAAAACAAAATCGCCACTGATTCTAAAGACAACCACAAAGCATTCTATAGCTATGTCAAGAATCTCAATGGCAACACTCAGATCTGCTCTGACTTACAGCACAATGGCACTAAATATACAGAACCAACTGATATTGCCAACATCCTGGCAGATAGGTTCAGTGCTAACGTTATCCCCTCTCTCACCCCCTAAAGGGCCCATCTCTATACCAGAAGAATGCAAAGTTCCTGTAATCACGACTGCACAGGTAAAAAACACACTCTCCAAAGCCAAGAACACAGCATCCATGAGACCTGACAACATCCCAGGCTGCATTCTACATGAACTACAGAATGAACTGGCACCCCACCTAAGCAACATGTGCAATCATAGCCTCACCTCAGGCTTTGTGCCCACTGAATGGTACACAGGGACAGTTATCCCACTCCACAAAGGGGGGAGCCACCATGGACCCTGGGAACTACTGCCCCATTAGCCCTAATGAGCCTGGTCTGAAGACCATGGAACAATCATCATGGAACGTATAAACAAAGCCGTTTGTAATTTCCAAACTCTGGACCCCACCCAGTTTGGGTTCGTAAAAGGCAGATCATGTCTCCTAAACCTGAAAAACTTCTTTGAAGCAGTCACCAAAGCCATAGACGAGGGTAAGGTGGTTCATACAGCCTATCTAGATCTCGCCAAGGCTTTTGACACCATTCCCCACTCTGGAAGTATAGATAAACTCACTAAACTAGGTATAAATCCCTATATCACAAGATGGGTTGCCAACTGGCTCACTGACAGAACCCACACTGTGTAAGTAGAAGACTCCAGATCCAACTTCAGACCAGTGACATGTGGAGTATCACAGGGTTTAGTCCTGTGTCCTTTCCTGTTTGGTATCTACTTTTCTGAAGTACAGGCTAACACAGAAGGTCTTTGGCTAATGAAGTTTGCAGATGACTGCAAGCTAGGAGTCATAATCAAAACTCCTAATGATGTGGACATCCTACAAAAGGGCCTCACTGAGACAGATGCCTGGTATCAAAGCCATGGCCTCAAACACAATACCAAAAAGTGCATTGTTATCCTCCTTGTTTAAAACTCTGTACCCATGAGCTACCACATAGGTGGTAGTCTACTTAACCCCAAAAGTGTGATAAGAGACTTTGGGACACAGGTGGACAGTAGTCTCTCCTTTGATAATCACATCACCACAGTAGTCATGAAATCCTTCTACGTGGTACACCTCATCACAAAAGGTTTCTAATCCATGAAAAAAGAGGTCATTGATCCCCTCTACTTGTCACTCATTAGACCCATTTTAGAGTACAATGCCCCTTTTGATATGTACCTCACAAGACATCTACAACAATTGGAAAGGCTGCAGAAATACCTCACAAACAGGATTACTAGCCTCAAACAGATGCCCTATGTAGACCGTCTCAAAAAACTCCAGCTTTACTCCATTGCATATCGCCTACTCAGAGGCGATCTGTGCCTAACATACAAAGCTATGTCAAACTCAGAGCTGTTGGAAATGCTCCACTTAAAGAAATCATAATCCTTCTGAGCCACACGCTCTAGAGACCTAAACTTTGTCACAACAATAAACAGAACATGCTGGAGGGATACATTCCTGTCTCCAAAACAAAAGAAGGTTCCACAACAATGTGCTGATATACTTTTAAAAAAAAACAAAGATTTCAGACATAAGTCCTTCTTCAGTGTTAATAAAATTCATATACAAATAACATATCTTTTATATATAAAAAGCAAACCATCACATGACACAGCCTACCTATCATAAATAAGGCTTAATCAAGCCATTAACAACAGCAATTAATGACATTTTGCACTGAAAGATCTTGAAGAAACGTGTAACATCCTATTCAGTGACTTTAAAAATATTTGGTATTACTAAATGAACTAGATATAAGCATGCTCATTTCATTCATTTAAATATATACTTTACAAATAGCTCAAGAATATGTGTAAGGATATGTACATATATATGTGTACACATATATATACATAAGGTTATAAAGCCAAATTTTCTGTGGTGTGGCTAAGTAACAACATATTGTAATCATAATATGAAATAGATACATACATAAGGCTAAACAGCAATAATAGTACACATAAAAATGAATAATAACCCATTCTAATATGTAGTGCTGAATACACTGTATGCAAAATGTATGTAAAATACTTAATACATGAGTATACTCATTCTTAAATTATTTAATTTGTTGTTGCTTCTTTTTCAAAATGGGTTTGATGGTAACTTGTTTATTTAAACTAGGATATTTCTCAGCATGTAGGCGAGTAATCTATTCATACTCCCTGTTATCCAATTTATATACTAGGTCCCCATGTCTAATAGCAGTCAAGATATCTATTACACAAAAAGAGAAATAATGTGATATATCTGTCTCTTCTATATGTTGGGCTAAAGAATTTGTGGCCATTTCCCGTCTAATCTCTGATTTATGTTCTGTTATCCTATCTCTCAACCTTCTAGTTGATTTACCAACATAGAAACATGGGCACTGTTGACATAGTACTAAGTATACCACATTCTTAGTATTACATGCAGCTGTACAATATATTTCAAATCTCTTTCTGTTGGTAGGATGTATAAATCCAGTTGTTGTAATTATATTAACACAGCATGCACAGTTGTAACAAGGGTAAGTCCCTTTTTTATTATATTTTACAGGTTCTGTTCTATTTAGATAAAAATATTTGTAACATAAACATTTCTTTATACTGTTACAGTTTCTGTAGGTAAAGTATGGCCTATCTGGAGTTCATTTCCCATAACCTGGTAAGGCCTTCAATATATACCAATTATTCCTAATGACCTGGTCTATGTTTTTACTTGTTTTACTATAAGTCATTAGCTATCTTAAGTTACTCTCAGATCTTGATTGTATAGGTATAGTACTATCTTGCTCAGAAAAATAAGGCCTTGCTCTTCCCTGTCTAGTGGACTTCATTTTTGGCCATCTCCAAGTTATCTAAATTATATCCTCTTTCCAGAAATTCATTTGTCATATCTTGCATCTGTTTAAGACAGACCTCATTTTGAATATTTATCCTGCTTACATGTAAATACTGTCCTTTAGGTATATCTTTAAATACATGCCTAGCATGCATACTAGTCTTGTGTAGATATTTATTAACTTGTGTGTCTTTCTTAAAAATACTAGTGTCTAATCCAGTTGCTTTTTTTGATAGAGTAACATCCAAAAATTTGATACTTATTTCTGAATAATTGATTTCAAATTTCAAAAAAATCATTTACATTATTCAAATAAGAGTGAAAGTTTATTAGTTCATCAGTAGTACCATGCCATGCTAGAAAAATATTATCTACAAAACATTTGTAGAATAATATTTTACTTGCATCTCTATTAGCCTGGCCAAACACATTTACTTTTTCCTATTTACTTAACATTAGATTTGCACTTGTATTAGCATTTGCTGTTCCCATAGCTATACCAGAAATTTGTTGGTATAACTGTTTGTTAAATAGAAATACATTGTTCTGTAGAACTAAATCAAGAAGCTCACATATTATTTCTATACGTCTAACAGAAATATGCCCATCTCCCAGAAGTATTTCTCTTATTTTCTCTGTTCCATAATCATTTGGAATCACAGTGATAAGGGTGGTAGTCTACTTAACACCGAAAGTATGATAAGAGACCTTGGGACAAAGGTGGACAGTAGTCTCTCCTTTGATAATCACATTGCCACAGTAGTCAGGAAATCCTTCTATGTTTTACACCTCATCACAAAAGGTTTCTCATCCAGGAAAAAAGAGGTCATTGTTCCCCTATACTCGCCACTCATTAGACCCATTATAGAATACAACGCCCCTTTTGGTATGTACCTCACAAGACATCTACAACAACTGGAAAGGCTGCAGAAATACCTAACAAAGAGGACTACTGGCCTCAAACAGATGCCCTACGCAGACCATCTCAAAAAGCTCCAGCTTTACTCCATCTCATATCACCTACTCAGAGGCAATCTCTGCCTAACATACAAAGCTATGTCAAACCCAGATTTGTTGGAAATGCTCCACTTAAAGAAATCCACAATCCCCTCTGAGCTACACGCTCTAGGGAACTAAACCTTGTCACCACAATAAACAGAACATGCTGGAGGGATAGATTCCTGTCCCAGAGACTTCCCATACTCTTGAATAAACTACCTATCTATATCAAACAAAGTTTCTAATTAGCACTCTTCAAGAAAAATCTTGGTGATTGGATGGAAAATAGGAAATTCACCCCGGGGATCACCTCTGTGACTCTGCTCAACAGGGGCACAGGAAAATAATTTTCTTGGGTGGCGAAAGCCAGGGTGTCTTTCTGGCTAGACTTATATAGGCCCTAGGGCTAATAGCCTAGTACCTACCTATGAACCATTTATTACATTTGTCAATTTCCTCCACAGTCATACTTAAAACATAAAACTTCTATGCAACATAATATTTTAGCCATTCCATTCCCACTCCTTCATCCTCACCAGACCCCTATGTATCCTTGTAGTCTGATTCTTACTTAAACTCTCCATCCTCCCATGAATGAATCTGACATGTGTTACTAAATGCCCACCCACTTACCTATAATATAACTAATGCAAAGACAAATAAATGTTAAGAAAATTAACTTATCAAAACCCTAACAGCAATAGCACCTCTTTTTTTTGTTTACTTCTGCTAATATTATATTATACAACCCTGTCTAGGACCACTTATACATTGACCAACTCATATCCTTAATAAATAAACAACATCAAAGGCCTGCCTTATGAATTCAGGAAGCATCAGCAACAAATTAGAGCAACTGGACACCATCCTTTCTTGCCATAATCTAGATGTTCTGGCAATTACAGAATCCTGGATCAAAGAATCTAACAACCCAAATTACAGTAATTCAGTACTTGCTATCATTACAATAACAACCTCAAATAGGTAAAAGAAAAGGTGGAGGTACTGCGTTCATATAGGCAAATCCACCATTGAAATAACCATCCTCTACCGAACTATTCTAAAGAATGACTATGACCCAAATTAACTAATTATATCCAACTCAGTAAGAAAACCCAAGAAACTTATGTTACTACAGCCTACCTACCGTCAAGAAATAAGGGCAATTTTCAAGCTAAATAAAATAAATTCTTCTCCATATTCCTAAACATAGACAAGCCTACTATAATCCTAAGAGACTGCACTTTAAACATCCTAAGCTCTCTCACCTCACATGTAAATCCCGTCCTTGTAGAACTTGCCAATAATCAAATAACTACAATATCCTTAATATCCTTATCACTAACATACCCCAGTGAATATTATGCATAAATGCTCTCATCCTCTCCCTCAGTCTTCACTGTCCTATTTCCATCTCTATCAAGACCATTGTATTTCACTTACTTCCTAATAGACTACTCTTTTACTTAAAAAAAAGAAAGAAGCAATTGTCTTGAGTCATTTTCACAAATTCTACAATATTTCAACCCAGTTAAAGCTAGAACAATATTTATATCTACACTTTAACCATTATAAGACAAGTCCGTCCTCCTAATCAGCAGACTTTTTAATCCAAAGCAAAAGTACTGTATCATTTATAAGCTTAAAACATTCCCTAGACCAAATGAAAAGGTATGTGTACTTTGAAAGTGTTCATACCCTGTCTCATATTCAAGTCCATTTTATACAATTCCAACACATTGACAGAAAGCAAGCAGATGGCATAAAATATTCTCAAATAAATCTCAATAAATCAGTAGAATGTTTTGGGAAGCTGGTTAATCTTGTAAGCAGATGCCACAGCAATTCCACAAATCACTCTCCAAGCCAAATCCTCACCAGTGATTATATTTTTCTAAAGACTTCTTGAGACAATTCAACCAGGGACATTAAATCAGTCTTCAGAGCCTTATTTCAATGGCAATAACCCTTCTTACCCTCTCCTGTATTCCATCCATTTATATTTGCTGCATAAAAAAGGCAAAAATAATAAAAAAAATAATAGAACAGATTCTTGTAGATACCCCCATTGGAGTTGTTAAGTTCCATTCCAGTTTCTCTATTTATAAAATGACTACCTAGCTATCCCTCTTTATTTCATTTTAACTAATATAGTTAGCAAAATATCACACCCAAAATATGGAATGCAGCTATAGTCAAAACCACTACCCAATCATCAAGGTCTTATGTCAGACAATAAGTATTTTATCTGCTTTAGGGAAAATGCTAGAAAAAAATAACTTGTGTTAGCTCTCTGATCATATAATTTGGTATGAATTTCTCTGTAAAGATGGACATGGTCTTTATACAGAAAGGAGTACAATTACAGCTATTTGAACCACTAGTGAAGACATTGTATGAGTATCAATAAAAGTAATTTAACAGAACTTGGGTTTGTAGACCTAAGGGCCTTGAGTCAATAAACCACATTCTTCTCTCAATATCCTTATTCCCAACAGGCTTATGTGAAAAAGTGACAGGATGGTTCTTCAACTTCTCAAGTAATATACAAAATTAAAAATAAGATTGGATCCTACTTCTGTAGTTCAACACTTGGAAATATATGATGATCACAATAATCTGTTCAATTATCCTTATGTTCTTAATTGGTATAAAGTCTGCAACGATCAACCCTCTTTACTAATATATGGAAATAAAAAATAACGCAGTATCACTCCCCCTCCTTGACACAAAAAAATCTTCTAAACAAAAAAAATGAATAGTATGAATTTCTGGGTACCAAACTGCAAACTCCCAATAAATTAATTTTACTGATTGTTCTTTCTGTGTGACCTTGTTACTCATTGTTTTAGTGTTTCACTGGCTGAAAACTTCATATCAGTGCAATTCTTTCATTTCACATAGTGCTACATTTCAACTATCTTAAGGCTCTGGCTAGAGCAGAAGTTAAATGCCCACTGCACATTTCAGTGACAAAAATATATAACATAAATAAATAAAAAATAAACTAACACAACTACTGTTTTATTGATATAGCATAAAATAAAAGACAACACAATAATGCACTCCTCAAATGGAAACCTCAATTAAAAACAAATAGCTGGTAAGTACTTTTATCTTACACAATAGCCACAGCTTCAACAAACAGCATGATTAAAAAAAATCACATTTTATACACATAACATAATCTCAAACAATCATACATATAAAATAGTTATAAACAACTGTCTTTTTAAAAGTAATGGTACATTATTTTAAGCATTTGACTTTTAAATTTGGCTTAATACTAGCAAACTCATTTAATCTATGAAAGACAATAGGAGCTGACACTAGATGCCTAAAAGCTTCCTTCCATCCATCTTCAAATCAGCTTCATCTCATCATTCATTTATAATCACCTTTGTCCATGCAAAAACTAAATGCATTGCAGTCTTCCTTCCATTTAGTTGGCTGATAGTGATCCTGTACTTTTTGTTGCAATTTCTTTCTTGTTTTTCCTACATATAAAGCTGAATATGCATCACATCTTGCTATATAAATAACATGGTTAGTAGCACAAATGGTCCTTTCTTTGCTACCATACATTTTACTGGTTGTGGGATACATATAATATGGACTATTGGCCATGTGAAATATCCCGCTTCTGCCACAAATCATCATCATCATCATCATCATTACCATCACTGACCCTCTATTTCCTATATAACTATTTCCTATATATATATATCTGAGGGTCATGCTGCTCAATGCTAGAACTCTAAATCTCAAAATGCACTCACTTGAAGCACTCCTTAAAATGGAGAACATCAATATTTGTGCTGTAACAGAGACCTGGTTCAAGGCAGCAAAATGCACCCATACACTACCAGGCTGTAACTCATTCCACACCTTTCGGCCCCAGAACTTGGACCAAAGCTCCAAAGGTGGTGGTGTTTCCATATACATAAAGGATGCTCACACCACGGGACTGGTAGCCCAACATAATACATCAGAGATACTTCAGGTGCAGCTAACATTGTGTAAGACAGTGATTCAGGTCGTAGCCTGCTATAGGTCCCCAACCATATCCCAAGACTCATACGTCATGTTCCTAATCACCCTAGAGAATATTACAGTCCAACCTAACACTCTCATACTGGGTGATTTCAACTACCCCTCCATTAACTGGGAAAGCTGGTCATGTACCAGAACACTTGCCCAATCTTTCCTGGAATTCATTAATTCCAATGCCCTGGACAAGCTCTTTCTTACCCCCACTAGAGGTAGCAACATCCTTGACCAGGTCATTACTAACATGGTCGATCATTGCTCTATACCAATAGTCAACTCCTCCCTGGTTAGATCCAACCACAAAGTAATCACCTTGGAAATCCACATCCCTCCCACTCCCCCACCCCTGCAAAGGTAACCACCATGAAAAACTTCTCTTAAGCTAACATTGGGCTCCTAAAAACAAAAGTGGCTAACTTCACAGCACCCATGCAAATGGAGAATAGTTGCATGACTGCAGAATCATACACCAATGCACTGTACAAACACATACACAAATGCATGGATCTTGCCACACCCAATAGAACAAAGACGCTCTCCTCCAAAAAAAGGAAGCCAATCTGGTGGTCCCCTGCCATAATCAAATTTTACAACAGAAGAAGGAAATTGATATGGAATAAGGTGAAGTCCCAAGACTAGAAAAACTCCCTTATCTGCCTCAACAAAAAGATGAGATTCTTCGTCAAATCCTCTAAAGCTAGCTATGAAAAAAGAATTGCAGCAGATAGAAAAGACAACCACAAGGCCTTCTATAGTGTAAAGAATCTCCACGGCAATACCCAGATTTGCTCTGAGCTACTGCACAATGCTACCTCCTATACTAAGCCAACAGATATTGCCAATATACTGGCCAACAGATTCAGTGCCAACTTTACCCCCCCAAAGGACCAAACACAATACCAGTAGATTGCCAGGCACCCGGTATCACTGCTGCACAGGTTAAAGCAGCACTGTCCAAGGCCAAGAATACAGCTTCTGTGGGACCTGACAATATCCCTGGTTGTGTTCTACATGAACTACAACATGAACTGGTACCTCACCTGTGACTTTGTCCCTATCAAATCAGGCACTGCTACAGTCATCCCCTCTGCACAAAGGAGGAGAGACTACAGACCCTGGGAACTATTGCCCCATTAGCCTGACAAGTCTAATATGCAAAGCTATGGAATGCATCATCATCGACCTAATAATCAAGGATATATGGAATCTCCAAATTCTGGATCCCACACAGTTTGGTTTTGTGAAGGGTAGATCATGCCTGCTGAACTTGGTTGACTTCATTGAGTCAGTCACCAGATCTGTGGATGAAGGCAGGATGGTTCATACAGCCTACCTTGATCTGGCCAAGGTCTTTGATACCATTCCCCACTCAGGAAACATAGAAAAACTCACTAAGTTAGGCATCAACCCCTATATCACTAGGTGGGTTGCAAACCGGCTCACAGATAGAACCCACAGTGTGAAAGTAGCTGACTCCAAGTCTGACTGCCAAATAGTCACGAGTGGAGTCTCACAGGGTTTGGTCCTAGGTCCTCTCTGGTTTAGTATTTACTTCTCTGAAGTCCAGGCCAACATGAAGCGACTCTGGCTGACAAAGTTTGCAGATGATTGCAAGCTGATAGCTATTATTAACTCCCCAAGTGATGTTGACATCCTACAGAATAGCCTCACTGAGACCAACAACTGGTGTCAGAACCATGGTCTTAAGTTCAATGCCAAAAAATGTGTTATCATCCCCGTTAGGAAAACCCCAGTTCCCATAAATTACCACATTGATGGTAGTCCACTGAACACAGAAGGCATTATAAGAGATCTGGGAACAGAGTTTGAGATCAACCTCTCTTTTGATCACCACATTGCCACTGTGGTCAGAAAGTCCTTCTATGTGGCACATCTCATTACTAAGGGTTTTGCATCCAGGAAGAAAGAGGTCATTGTCTCCCTCTACTCTTCCCTCATTAAGCCAGTCATTGAGTACAATGCCCCATTTGGCATATACCTCACTAGACACCTGCAACACCTGAAGAGGCGGCAAAAGTACCTCACAAAGAGGATCCTAGGCCTTAAACACTTGTTCTATATGGACAGACTCAAAAAACTCCAACTATTCTCTGTCTCATATCGCCTATTAGAGGCGATCTCTGCTTGACACACAAAACCATCTCTGATCTAGCTCTGTTAGAAATGCTACATCTAAAGAAATCCCAAGTTTAGCACTTTACTTTTCAACTTGTTTGACACTCTTTTATCACAAACTGCCCCTGACACATTCAGCCCATTGGCATGCTACACTACACCTCTTTCTCTAGCTCTGACCTACTTATTCCGATTTCCCTTTTCTTCAACCACATCTCACAGGTACCTGAAGATTTACCCTCTTCCACTGCTTTTCCTTCTGTCTCTGTTTTCAGTTAGTTCTGATTTCTCCATTGATGCCAAGAACATTTCCTTGCCTTTACTCATTTTTATCTCATGGACCTTGTGTTTTACATTACACCCCCCTGTCATTTGTTGAAGTTCCTGTTAAAAGGCTGCTTATAGTGTCGCATTGGTTGTATACACCCCTCTGACTTGTTTGCTGATCTTCATTACCAGTCTTAGTGGTCTCAGAGTAAGTGGTCTTAGCACTGAGCCATGATGCACATCCATTCTGAGTAGAAACCCCTCTGTGAGCCCAAAAAATACTACTCATAATTGTGTTGCTAGGTCTTTGTACAGAGCCAGCATTAATTATACCAATGTTTTCAAGATTTCCAACAATCGTAAGTCATCCTAAATCACTTGTCATATGCTTTCTTGAAGTCTAGGAATGCCCAATTAGACAATTTCCTCATCTCTGTTTTCTTTTTTCTCTCTCTACTATTTGTTTTACTGCAAATATCTGGTTTGATATGCTATATATTGCTCTGAATCTGAAATATTCATCTCCTGTATTTTTTTTCTACTGCTCTGTATATCAATTTATCAATAATCCTCTCTGGGATTTTCATGTCATTTGACAGGAATTTTATACTAGTGTATTGCTTGCATTTGTGTATATCCACTTTGTTCTTTTTACTTGTACTTGAATGTTTATTCCCTACTCATGTGGTGTACACCTCTGTACTGTGAGTGTGAAGTTTCATGAGCAATTTCTCCCCTAATGTACCAAACATCTTGATCATCTCTACCCTGACTTCATCTGTCCCTGCCGCTTTCCCTGACTTCATTTTTAATGCACTTCATTCTTCTTCAATGGCAGCCTCCTTTGTGTTCAAATGTTGACTGTATGTCCACTGCACCACAGTTTCTGTGGGATTTATTTATTTATAACATTCTTTAATTATTCCTTGTACCTGCCCTTAATGGACTTGTGAGCAGATTATTTCTGGCATCCCTTATGATTGTCACATGCTGACTACTGTCTTTCTCTTTCTGTCATTGCCTTGCAACCTCAAAGACCTTTTTCCCATTTGCTGTCACTTTCCAGAAGCTGATAAAGGTCCTCTGATGCCTTGCTCTTTATCATTCTAGCTGCTCTCTTGGTGTCTTTGTTAGACAACTACTATTTTCTGTCAGTCTGGCCTGTCTTTTCCATATCCCACATCTTCCCACAATCCTTTTTATTATAGTTTCCTGGACTTCTGCCTACACCACCAACTTTCCTTTCGTACCTTATTTCCATACCTGGCATGAACACATATCTATTCTCTAGTGTTTATGTATTTTGTTTACAGGTACTGTTCTTCTTCAGATCTAACTATTTCCTCTTCTTCATGAGTTGGTAGTACCTTTAGTATTTCCTTTAATGGTGATTTCCTTCTAGTAAACTTCCAAGTCTTTAGCCAAGTTTCTGTTGACATTAGAGACTTTTCTGACCAGTGCTTTCAGCTTATTGTGTCCTCCAGTAGATTATGCTGAGGCACAACCTTTTTGCTGGGGATGACTTTGCCATCTCTGATTTGACCCAATGCCCTTTTCTTACTAGGAAGAAGTCTACCTGTGTTATATGCTGATGAGTCTCATATGTCATCTTGTCACATTCTCTCTTGTTGAACCATGTGTTCACCATTACTAAGCTTTTTGTCAGGCAAAACTTGGAAAAGACCTCTCCTTCATTTTTCCTATTGCTTCAACCATGCGGATAAAAATAATCCCCATGTCCTATTCTCTAAGAGCATTCTAGTCCCCTTATTATCAGGTCCAACTCATTTAGTCCCATTTTATCATGGAGTTGCTGTACCTACAACCTGAATACCTTCTTTTTCTCACCCTCACAGCTGTGCTTAGAGTAATTTCTGAGATCTTGAAGTCTGCGCTATGTTTACTCTTGAGTCTGATTGCTATTAGTCTGTCAATGACTCTAATGACATCCTTCTCTCTCTTTCTCACCAAAATATCCACACCATTTCTAGTCTATCCTTCCCTTGACTACTGGACTCTAAATCCCAGATTAAACAAATTGTTGCCCTGCCCTTCCACCTTTTCTCCTGGATACATATAATATACACTCTCCTCCATGCTATCATCTCATCAACTTCCAAACTGCATCCTGTTAGTGAACTTATATTTCAGTTTTGGCAAGTTGATTGTTTTTATATCCAGTATTCTCTCAATAGGGATATCTTAAGTAAGCCAGACTGGGTAACTGGCCAATGGCTAGTCAGCCAGCCAGTAGCTTTCTTTCTCAGATCTGCTGGTCTTTATGTGCACAGGGAAGTAGGGATGTATAAACTCCCACAACAGGCATTAGCATGGATCCATTGTATGAGTCACTGTAAGACTAAACTTCAGTATAGTTAACACTGCCAAATACCAAAATATATTTCTTTGGTAGTATTAGTCAATATGAAGAGATCAGTCAAAGAAATCCGTATTTTACAAACTTATTTCAGCCTTAAGTACAATCAAAAGTTTTATTTAGGCCTTATATCAAGTAGCTAAGAATGTGCGGTACCTTGGAAAATGAATTGAATGAGCATGAAAAGCAAGCAAAGACCATGCTCACACTTATCAAGGTTATCAGAAGTTGTCAGAGATTTGGGATGCATGGCTAGGCTTAAAAAGGGCCCTGTTGTTGTTAGTCTAGTAAACACCTATGAACCTATGAACCTATAAGCTGTCTGTAAACAGCTTTTATCTACATACTGATTTTTATACCACCTTACCCAGCTCTAAATAATATCTTAAAATGGCATACTATACACAGGTAGCTATGCTCCCACAGATAATATTACTTAATCTATATTTCTCATGTTCTGAAGCATATTTGCTTTAGAAATACTTTTATTTCCATTTATGCTCCCAATGTTAAAGATGCATGCTATTCTGCAGAAAATAAGCATTGCATTTTACTTCCTCCTTACTTAGTTTTCTCATTTTTTTCTGCAATAACCACATTCGCAAAATAATGTTATTGTATGTCTTGGGCAAATATTTACATAAACTGCAAAGCATTCTGG
This sequence comes from Protopterus annectens, assembly GCF_019279795.1. Taxonomy (NCBI): domain Eukaryota; kingdom Metazoa; phylum Chordata; order Ceratodontiformes; family Protopteridae; genus Protopterus; species Protopterus annectens. Next base: position 1,583,640,293 of record NC_056735.1, read on the forward strand.
GAAAGTATAACAAACCATTTTTTAAGAACAACTTCTTACTTATATTGTGTGGTTTCACTATTACTTTATCACATGTTCATTGTCAATATAAGTTATTCTGCCTGCAGGACTTGTCTAACAGCTTGTAAAAAACTCCTGCTGATGCATTTTGCATGGAGATACATGAACATCTACATTAATTTAAGCAGTACAAAACTGTGGGCTCAGTTTTTCATGAACTCCAAAAAAATGTTCAGTGGATGCTTAATCAACAAAATAAAATGCCAAAATAACAAATGTTTTACACCAAAACCTATATAACTTGGTGCTGTGTAATGTAAGGAGGTTATATCCAGCTCCTAGCATCTGCTACTTATACCTGCTTCAGAACTTGACCAGGAAAGACCATTGAAATATTATTGCATCTAATTCCTGATGGGAAAATGGGCACCAAGTTAATATCGTTTTCCCAGCCATTAGAACATCAACAAAAGTTCACTTCCTGAAGATGAACTCCTATATCTCTTATATAGAACTGAATACAAAAAGAGTGCTCAGCAGCCAATATAGTCACAAAGCCTTAACGCGATTTTATTAAAACAAGAAATAAATAGCGTTTTCGCTACTGCACCAGTGTAGCTTCATCAGAGGCTAAAAACACAGAAAAAAGGCGCCAACTAGAATTTATACTACAGGCAGCCTTGTTAAAATCAGCTGTTGTACGTAGTACATCACTTCCTTAAAGTAATTGGATATTTTCAAAACAATGTTTCTTAAAGAACACTTTCAACAACCATCTGAAGTAGTATTTCCTACCCTTCCAATAATAACAAGTACATTTAAAATAAACGCATTTAAAATGAAATAATATACATATATGTATATATATACACACACACACACTCACACAAATACACATACTTATATATATGTGTGTGTATAAGATTTTTCATACTAAGATAAAAAATTGTAATAAAACAACCAAGTATATAACACCAATAACAATTTTATGTGCAAAAGTATTGTACTGCATACTTGAAAAAATTGTTTTATCTATACTGGACATAGTAAATCTGATTTAATCCCTATTGTAATTAAATTCATATTATAATTAATCAGCGTAGATAGGACCTATATTTCAGCACAGGGGCTATATTGCAGCTCTCGTTTAAGCCTGGCATGTTAAAGGCATCTAACTTGAGCTGCCAATGTAATTCTAAAAATTCTAATAGTAAAGAAATAGGTCCTCCCCTGATAGACTTCTGTTTACAGTCAATACCCATAAACACAAAGTTATGCCCATAATTAGATTCCACATGTTTGGCAAGTGCGTTCTCACTTTTTTTATTCCTAATGGCATATATATGTTGATATATGCGCTCTCTGAATTTTCTATCAGTTTTTCCGACATAAAATGCCGGGCAACATACACAGAGAGCAACATATATAACATATTTTGTATCACAATTTATTCTACAATTTATCCAGTATTTTTTGTGACCTATGCTAAACGAACTACCAGTTCGCAGAACATGGCACCAGTTACAAGACCCACAAGTGAAACACCCTTTTGTTCTTTGGAGAGTTTGGCTTGATACATTTGTTTGTAATAATTTCTTGAAATTCTTGAATGTTGTTGTGTTGTTGAAATAATCAATCAATATTATTACAGAACTTTTAGATATAGTTCTGTCCTCCAATTTCTTTGTTTTTGGAAAAGATTATTATATCCAGAAACAGGGCATTGCAATGGGCTCTCCGTGTGGTGCCATTGTAGCCAACTTGTTTATGGCACACTGGGAGAGAAAATTTGTCCTGAACCATCCATCATGGAAAGACAGAATATGTCATTACACCAGATTCCTTGATGACATTTTTATTCTGTTCAAGGGCAATGAAGAAGAGGCACGGTCGTTGATTGATTATTTCAACAACACAACAACATTCCTTAGGTTTACTTCTAAATTTGATACCTGTGAGATAGACTACTTGGATGTGAAACTGAAAAAGGATACAAGGAATCTTAGATTTATTTCATCTATTTACCGTAAGGATACCTACATTAATTCATTCTTACACTACACAAGTGCCCATCCATCCAAACTAAAAAAAGCAATTATTAAAGGACAACTAGTCAGGGCTGTTAGGATGTGTAGTGAACTCAAAGACTTTGAGAAAGAATGCACTGTCCTTACCGAATTTTTCTTGGACAGGGGTTATCCATCTTCAGTTATAGAAGAAATAATATTAGAGGTTTCTAACAAAAGAAGGAATGGGATTATCTGCCCCTTAATATTTGATCACAGAATTGTAAATCCAAGTGAACAAGGCACTCTAATGGAGGTGATAGGTGCAGGATTTAGTCCTGTCACTGTGATTGAGGAATCTAGAAGTGACTTTACTTTGTCCTTTTCTACTGTCTTTAATTTGAATTCAAAAGAAATATCAGATATTATCGTCAAGAATTGGTATTTCATCACCAATAATTCTTTGTTGGTTGAGAAACTTGGCAACAAACCAAGGATTACATTTAGGAGAGGTAATAATATTAAAGAATTATTACAAACAAATGTATCAAGCCAAACTCTCCAAAGAACAAAAGGGTGTTTCTCTTGTGGGTCTTGTAACTGGTGCCATGTTCTGCGAACTGGTAGTTCGTTTAGCATAGGTCACAAAAAATACTGGATAAATTGTAGAATAAATTGTGATACAAAATCTGTTATATATGTTGCTCTCTGTGTATGTTGCCCGGCATTTTATGTCGGAAAAACTGATAGAAAATTCAGAGAGCGCATATATCAACATATATATGCCATTAGGAATAAAAAAAGTGAGAACGCACTTGCCAAACATGTGGAATCTAATTATGGGCATAACTATGTGTTTATGGGTATTGACTGTAAACAGAAGTCTATCAGGGGAGGACCTATTTCTTTACTATTAGAAATTTTAGAATTACATTGGCAGCTCAAGTTAGATGCCTTTAACATGCCAGGCTTAAACGAGAGCTGCAATATAGCCCCTGTGCTGAAATATAGGTCCTATCTACGCTGATTAATTATAATATGAATTTAATTACAATAGGGATTAAATCAGATTTACTATGTCCAGTATAGATAAAACAATTTTTTCAAGTATGCAGTACAATACTTTTGCACATAAAATTGTTATTGGTGTTATATACTTGGTTGTTTTATTACAATTTTTTATCTTAGTATGAAAAATCTTATACACACACATATATATAAGTATGTGTATTTGTGTGAGTGTGTGTGTGTGTGTATATATATACATATATGTATATTATTTCATTTTAAATGCATTTATTTTAAATGTACTTGTTATTATTGGAAGGGTAGGAAATACTACTTCAGATGGTTGTTGAAAGTGTTCTTTAAGAAACATTGTTTTGAAAATATCCAATTACTTTAAGGAAGTGATGTACTACGTACAACAGCTGATTTTAACAAGGCTGCCTGTAGTATAAATTCTAGTTGGCGCCTTTTTTCTGTGTTTTTAGCCTCTGATGAAGCTACACTGGTGCAGTAGCGAAAACGCTATTTATTTCTTGTTTTAATAAAATCGCGTTAAGGCTTTGTGACTATATTGGCTGCTGAGCACTCTTTTTGTATTCTAAAGTTTGTTCATACGAGTTTATTATATAGAACTGAAATATAAGGTCACATAATCAGTCATACTACCTACCCAACCATAACTGGCATGCAATTACATTTGATGTATTATAGCTTATTATTTTCCCCAGCCAACTAGCAGTTTACTCAAACTACCTCTAACTCCTGAACTCTTTTCTTCCTGAAGTTCCAAATTCCCTGCGTCATTACTTAAAGCATTATTCCCTTCTCTTTCTTTTTTTCACCATACTACACCAAAAGACTCTACCAAACTCATATATCTACTCATTCTTCCATTATCCCTATAGTTTTCCACTAAACCACTTTTCTATTTTCTTACCTTGTACACATCTATGTACAAATTTTATATAAATAGTCTTTCTATCCTGTCTAATACTTAAACTTCCTAGTTGCAAGATATATTAGTATTTAGCAGTTTCTATGAATATCTATCATACCTCTCAACTGTACAGATTTTCCCAGAATGTCCAGATTTTGCCTCATATTTTTGGTCTGTTTCTCAAAAAAATATAGTTTTCTGGCAAACCGCTGGTAAATGATTGAGTGCTGACGTTAGAAAATAATGACAGACATTTGAGTTTCAGACTTCATACCCTTCAGAAAATATATGCTAATGCAAAACCTTTTATTCTATCAACTTTCTAAGTTCGTAAGAGCAATATTTAAAAAGTGTCCCTATTTTGGGGTCTTTGTCCACCATTATTTATGCTTTGTCCAGATTTTGTGCTCTTAGAGGTTGAGAGGTATGCCATCTATCTATATCAATATATATTCTATTGCTTGACTCTTTCTCACAAAGTGTATATGTTACAGATTTCACACATATATGCAAATTGGTAGTTTCTCCCAGCCCTAAAATCAAGTATTTATATATTATCTCATGGTATAATTAGCTACATTGTAAATATATTCAATGAACATGAACCTATTGCTATGACATGACTGTATTAAAAAGATTAGCTGCACTGTTTATATATTTGTTACTGGTTTATGATTAGCTACGATGTTTATATATTTGTTACTGGTTTATGATTAGCTACGATGTTTCTGTTCCACTTGATTGCTGCAACTTTCATTTATTGGATGGTTTAGGTTTCCTGACGGACTGATATTCGATCTAAAAATGGAAAGAGGTCAGTAGGGTTAATTCTTTTAATACAATAAATGCATACATGCAGACATGTGCACATGCATACAGTGGTGAATACTGTGCTTGTTTTCAGATAAATAACCACTTCAACACAGATACCTTAACCACCTTCAAATATGACATTTTTTTGAAGGTATAAAGTACTCTGGCAATGTTAGGATCTGTCAGCTGCATCTGCATGGTTGTCATCTTGCACCCGCTGACCTAATTTCAGAATTACTAAATACAGGATATTTGTTATAATTCATGTTTAAAGCTCTGTAATTTATCATAAATTATTATTCTACTTGGATAGATGACATGTTTCATCCAGATAAGTTATCCTGATACAGAGTACCTTAGGCTTAACAAATTAACCCCATAATTTGTTAATGCAGTTATTGTACAGAAGCCAGAAAGGGCACAACCAAAAAAATGTGTGGTTTGTTTATTGGGTCCTTCATCATAAACAATATCATCTGTATCAGCTGCTTTACATTTACAAAGCAACTAGACTGATCAGATGACAGTAACTTATGATACAGATTAAATAAAGGATGTGACGTTTTCCTTAAACCACAGCCCAGAAGAATACAGCATAGTAAGTCCACAAGGAAAGCAATCTGGTCAACATAGTACTGACATTTTGCTGCAGCCACATTTCTGCAAACATTATTTAGCAATGTAATGTTTTATAAGTGTTAGATATCCACATTATGTCAGATAAAAATCATTGCCAATAGTAGTGTGGCTTGCTCACATTCGGCATTTTAAATCTTAATAAAAATAAAATATTATCTCGTTCACATTAAGTCTAACATTTGGAAATGTTTGCTTATCTGAAGTAATATGACTTTGCTAAGTACAGAATCCCAGTATTAACCTTGGTATTTAATCATTCACAAAAGCCTGTAATTGCTTCATATATTCAAGCCCACTGAATATTATCACTTAATTGCACTTGAAACAATACAAGGATTAACATAAATGTTTGACAGTCAGTGCTGCTATGTATTATTATAAACCATATTTGTCATGAGTGATAAAAAAGTCTTTCACAAAACTTTTCATAAATAACACACCACTTCTTCCATCTATCAAAGTAAATCAGCAAAGCTGAACATAGACTGGTAGGTCAATAATAAGGTCAAATACTGAAACAGTTACATGCAGAGAAGTTGAGAATGTCATGACTGAGAAAGCAGAGTAACTTTCATTATTTGCCAAGAAATAAATGCAACAACTTAAAAGAGTTTGGGTGAGTGGTGGATCAAACTATACTTTTAGAATGGCAACATCTTAAGACAAAACAACAACAAATGTCTTCCTCTGATGCTTTTTCACCAAAGACATAGATGACAGTATTCACATATAGACAGGAATATGAGAAAGAAAGAAAGAAAGAAAGAAAGAAAGAAAGAAAGAAAGAAAGAAAGAAAGAAAGAAAAATAAAGAAAGAAAGAAAGAAAGAAAGAAAGAAAGAAAGAAAGAAAGAAAGAAAGAAAAATAAAGACAGAAAGGAAATGAACAGATGGGTTGATTATATAGAAGTGTAAATGTGATGACTGACATAAGCACACACACACACACACGCACACACACACACACACACACACACACACACACACACACACACACACACACACACACACACACACACACACTTAAACATGCCCAACAATTATAACAATCAGGTAGATACATATATCTGTACATTCATGCATGTATACCAACATACGCTAAGAGAACCAACAGATAGTAAGACAGATGTATATACTATTGTGATGTCCTTATTTATGTCCACAAAAGTCATTAAACTTTATTAGGTCCCTTAACTTAATGTACCATAATTCAATATAACATATGGCATAACATGTAATGTAAAACAAGACCTCTACAATAAATGAATGTAACATAACATAATATACCATTAACAGATTAGCATGGTATAGCATAACATAGGTCATAATCTACAATAAATATTGAAAAAAGGAAAAAAGAACTGTATAAACTAGAGACTATACAGCATGAATCACAAAACATAAGAACTAGAATATTAACATTATATAATTAGCTGAAGCAGACTGTGATGGTCTAGTCAGCCCAGCTGTCCCATTTAGCCTAATGCCACTACCCACACCAAAGTTCTTAACGATTCCCAAGTTGATTTAAAGTCTTAGTTGTCTCAGCTTCAGTCACTCCACTCTTATAACCAACTCTATTTTTCAATCATCCTTGATCTAAAAAGTACTTACTCATGTCAAGACTAACATATGTCATCCTGTTCTGCTGGTAGTGTCTTGCTACATCATTATTCTCATTTTGTGTTATCTCATCACATTTCTCATGTATTACCTCAATGACTCATGCTTTTCCCATGTCCTGCCTTTCGAATTCGAATAAAGGTTGAAACTGAACACACCAAATTGTTAGGAGTGGAAATAGACAATAAACTAAAATTTGACATTCACATATCCATGACCATAAAAAAAGTCCACAAAAAACTAGGAGCATTATACTGAAATAAGCAACTTCTCACCAAAGCAGCAAAGATTTCAATAGCAAATTCCCACCTTATCTCCACCCTACTTTATGCCTCTCCAATATATACCAACCTAAGGCAATGCGATCTAAACAAGCTAGAGACCTGCTACAACAAAATCACCAAATTCGCCACAGGGGCATCCTACCGTAGTCACCACTGTCTCTCACTTGCTGAACTGGGCTGGCTTGAACTCCCTCACCTCCTTCAATAGTATCAACTCGCCCACAAACTAGTAAACCATCCGTTAAATGTCCCATCCCTACAGAATCTACTCTAACTCTATCGCACCACCAGACCACTAAGATCCAGCAACAAAAATCATTTGCAGATCACTAAAGCCAATAACTCTGCTGGTGAAGCACTATTCTCTTGCGCCATAGCCAAATTATGGAACTCCCTCCCACCCACAATTACCTCCGTACCATCATGCACCCACTTCAAAACTTTACTAAAAGTGCACCTAAAAACATGCTGGCTATGCCCTTGCAACTCCCCCCTCTAATATCACCCACCCCATCCAACCACAACCTTTCTTTCCACCCCACTAACTACCTTGATTATAGCAAGCTCAGATGCTCATAAGCCTAGTACTTATTATACTGCAGGAACTTCTTATTGTAACATTTGTTAATGTCTGTTATGTACTTCGCAGTTAAAGATTCTAGTTGTCTGCTGATGTACTATGTTCTTCATCTGTAAATATGTTTGTAATTAATTGCTATGTTAAATTGTTAATCGCTATGTAATCCAATGTAACTACTGTCTGTTTATTTTAACTGTGGACCTTTTCTCCCCGGGCCTCCACTGAAAATGGACCTACGTCCAGTCGGACACTCCTGGTCAACAAATGTAAATAAATAAATAAATAAATAAACTGCATTATCGCTACACTGTTTTCATATCCATAGTTTCTCACACCATCCATATCACCTCCCATATACCATCTGCAGCTGAGTGAAGTCCTTTTAATTAAATTCCATTTAAGGCCTGGCCACCTATTTTTATGTAATGCTCCAACCATGGCACGAGAAAGGCCTGATAATGAGTAATTATCAGCTTTCAAGTTTGGGAGTCATTCAATAATCCATTACAGCAAAATATAAAGGAATGTGCACTGAAAACTGATGTTCTTAATTTTTTTCAATCACTTTCTAAACAGATTGGAGTTATGAAATATTTTAATCTTAAATAAGTACATTTTGTGAAACATGCATGGGTACTAGTACTCTTCAGGAAAGCAAAACAGTTGTCACATGATCCCCCAGATTCTGCAAGCCTTGCATGGCATGCAGGATTAGTGCAGGAGCTCTAACAGGAAATTTGTTTGCCATGCGATCCAGGAATAGCCTGCAGGGGCGTGCAAAAGTGCTCCTGCACTAGTCCTGCATGGACTCAGCCCCTGTATGCAAATTACCCCATTTGCAGGAGAAATCCATGCAAATGAGGTGAATTCGAAATCCAGGAAGCTGGAAACTAGCCATGCAGGACTAGTGTAATCTGCAGAAATGTACTCGGTTAGTAACCGAGTACATTTCTGCCAATTGCAAAACGGAGCCGTGACAGTTCCAAATAAAGGCTGCGTATCAGTCAGAAAGCATGCCAATGGCCAAGTATAAGGTCATTGGCATTGAAAACAGCATAAAAAAATAAAAAAATCAACTTTAATTTTTTTTAGCCAATCTCGGCTGTTTAAGCGTAGGGCAGTGACACGCAAATGAGATTGGGGGGAAATAAGAAAATAAACCTAAAATAAGCATTCTAACTAAAATCACTATTACGCCATTAAAGTCAATGGCAGGCAGAAGACAACATGGCCAGTGAGTAATTGTTGCAAAGGGGGGGGGGGGGTCTCAGTGTGAGACATGTAACTATGCATTAGCAGGCAATCCTATGCAAATGAGGAGAAAGATAGTGAATCCCAGTTTTCCCCAGCATGCTAGTCAGGTCCCAACAGTTTAAGAGCAGGAATAGCTTGGTGCAAGCCTAGGAGTTAGCTGACATCATGGGTGTGTGTGTCAGGCATACTGTAAACAGATTGGAGCCCTGTGGCCCAGGTTTGTTCTTAGCTAAGCACAGCTAAGTAAGGGAGTGTGTCTGAGTCTGCGTAGCACTCTTTACATTGCCTAAGTGGGTGTGCGCACTGAGCACCAAGTTTTAAAGAAAAAAAAGGGTAAACTAGGAAATAGCAGCTCTGTGCACATTTGAGCACTGTGTTTGTGTGGCATGCCCAGGGCTTAAACAGGAAGGCAATGGGAAGAGAAAACAGTAGTATGAAGTTAATCAAGAAGAACTAGCATAGTTGGCAGGTGAAATGTATTAGAATCAGCCAATTACACAGGCAGCAGACCAGCCCAGCCCAGAACACTACTATAAACTATGCAAACACCTTCTCCTCTGGTTTATCCCATACTCTACACCACCGGTGTATACAAGTGGAGAACTTTTAAATAAAACTACAAAATATTAGGGGCTGCAGCAGGCAACATACAACAACATGTACAAGAGGCTGAGGGTGGTGATGATGTGAATGCTGTCAATCAACCCACAGTGAGGAGACGGAGAAGAGTGGACAGACCTCGGGTAACCTACCAGGGGCTACATGAGCTGGAGATAGTGGAGATCTATAGGGTGGATATGGATCTCCTACAGCAAATTGTTGAGCTGTGCTGACCACGCCTGACACACTGAACTGACCGAGGGTAACCCATCCCAGTGGATACCAAGGTATGTGTAGGCATAGGAATACTAGCCACAGGTACCTCCCAAAAATCAACTGGGGATATCATTGGGATCTCACTGGCATCAGCATCCAGAGTATTCCACCAGTTCCTGGATGCCATGTCAGCACATGCCAGTGAGCACGTATATTTCCTCAATACCCATGAGGTGTTGGCCAGCAATATGCGTCTCTTCCACCAAATACCAGAATACCCTGAGGTATTGGGTGCTATAGACTGTACGAACATATGCATCAAAGCACCGCCCTGTGAACAGGATAGGGCCTACATCAACCACAGGGGCCTCCCCTCCATCAACTGCCAGGTCGTGTGCAATGCCCAGGGCATTATAATGAATGTGTGTGCTGGCTGCCGTGGAAGCTATCATGATTCCCACATCTGGCATCTGACGCAGCTGTACCAGAGATTTGCCAATGGGAACATTCCCTACGGTCACCTAGTGGGGGATGCTGGTTACACACTGGAGCTGTGGCTGATGACACCCATAAGAAATGCACACACACCTGATCAAGAATGCCATAATGAGGCACACACACAGACCAGACTTATAATAGAGCATATGTTTGTGATGCTCAAGTCACAGTTCTGGTGCCTGGACACATCTGGTGGAGCCTTGCAGTACTCACCAGCTACATGTACTCAAATTGTTATGGTATGTACCATGCTACACAATATGATCCTGCGGAAACAGCTGCAGCAAGAACAGCATGGGGCAGGGTCATACACCCCCCACCAATGCCAAGGCCTGCACAGGCACAGAGTGACTCAGAGGAGGAACAACCTGAGCCTGCCCCAGTAGGAAGATGGAGGCGTGCCCAGTATGCTCTGGCCTTGGCAAAGAGGCAATGCATAGTGCATACACTGACACAGTAGGGACCCAAGGAATGACACCTCTCTCTGACTCGCATGTGCAGTAAAAGGGATGCCAAACATGACACTATCTGTGCTCAAGTATGTATAGGGAGTGTACTATGTCCATCCGACATAGGCAGCCCTCCAGCACCATCCTCAATCCTGGCACCCCCACAAGGTAAGTCAATCAACCTGCCAATTGCCAAATGGAGTAGAATGTGTTGTTACCTGTATCTATGGTATGGATGTGTGCATGCAAGAGAATTGGGTGGCTGAATGTTATGGCAGCAAATAGTAGACACCCATAGTGGCACCATGACATCTGTAACACATACTGGAGTCACCATAGTCACTAGTACTTCACAAGGTGACAAAACCCACTGCAGGAAAAGTGCTGGGTGACATGTGTGTCTATATGATGCACGCATGCCAGTCAGGGAGGTTCACATACCAACAACAGTCTCAGCCAGCAGGACAGGTGTAGACAAGCCCGAACAGAGTCTGTGATATGGCCCCTGAATGATGCCTATGGGTAACCTCCCCCCAGGCCTACACAGACTACAGCAGGTCAGGCAGTGGGATGTTAGGTCAGAAGAGTTGGAAGTCAGACACTAATATGTAGGGCAACCAAAGCTAAGACCTGTAGTACACTGATATGCCTCTAGTCAGTATGATAGGTTAGAATACAGAATGAAATGGAGTACCTGACATACCAGTACAGTCATAGCAAATGTGTGCCAGTGCCCTTCCATCCTATGTAAACATGTAGAAACAGTAAGGTGTGCCCCTCCCCAATCATGAGTAGAAATGTAGAAAGAGTCAGGTGTGTCACCCCCCCAGTCCTGTGTAGAACTGTAGTAACAGTCAGGTGTCGCCCCCCCCAATAATGTGTAGAAATGTAAAAACAGTCAAGTGTGTACCCCCACAACCCTATGTAGAAAAGTGATGACAGTCAGTTGTGACCCCCTCCCCACTCCCATGTAGACATGTAGAAACAGTCAGGTGTGCCCCTACCCACCATCCAGCATAGAAATGTAATAACCGTCAGGTGTGCCCCCTCCCAATCTGATGTACAAATGTAGAAACAGTCAGGTGTGTACCCCGACAATCCTATGTAGAAATGTAGTAACAGTCAGGTATACCCCCCCCCACACCTATGTAGACATGCTGGAAACTGACAGGTCTGCGCCTTCCCCCAATCCAGTGTAGAAATGTAGTGACACTCAGGTGTGCCCCTCCAATCCTGTGTAGAAATGTAGTAACATGTATGAGTAGGTATAATGCGAGTGGAGCACAGATGCCCAGAGGTGGCCAAGGTAGCAGGATAGGTTGTAGCATTTGCACAATATGCAGGTCTGTGTGTATTAGGATGGTGTGTGTTTCATAATGTGTGAGAGTTGTCAGTATGTATGCATGTTGAGGTAAGACCTGGTGGCCATTGCCCACTACTTCTGATGACAGGGACAAGCCCTCATGACTGCAGTGCCAAAGACAATCCCCACCAGTATAACACATGCTAGCAGTAAGCCATTGTAAATGTATGGTGGCAATATGTATCACCATCTGAAAGACTGACATGGCATGGCTGTTGGGCTAGATATACCAGCAGTACACAGAGGAAAGTACCCCAGACATACAGTATATATTGTGTCACTGAAAAATGGAGACACCCTTGGATTTGTACATATAGGTATGCATAACAGTAACTGGACCTGTAGTAGGTGATACCGGTGATATCTGCCTGAACACTTGCAAATCACAAAGGAGGTAGGATGGATGTATTGGAAATCAGCTGATATACCTGCACGTGCCAGCATAACTTGAATGCCCCATGCATATCTGTGTGTCAGATGCAAGTAGTGTCCATAGCACACATGCACCCAGGCACTCAAATACCACCCAAAGGGCACTTCTCTGGTAATATCCCTGTTGTGGGGAATGGGTACAGTAAGACCCCACCTGTATATGACAATAGTGGAAGACTGCAGCATGCAGTGCAAATGACCCATGCAGGTGTGTCCCTAGCTGTAGGTAGCACACTGCCAGCATCCACACCACCTGATCAAGACTAATAGAAGGTATTGGCATGAACACCTATCACACTTACCCTGTCACCCCAGGGGAATATACTGTATGGTGGTCTGGGACTGTAGGACTGACAGAATGCAACGGCCTGCCACATCTGGCCTGCAGCAACACCTAATGCCCCACAGGCATCTGCCAAAGGCCTGTGTCTCACACGTACTGACAATGCTTTTTTTTTGTCATGGACACCCAAATAACATAACACACTCCGCATAAGCCATATGCAAGGCCATGTGGACAAACCACAGTAACATGTTCACCATATCCCACTGCATGAACTGTGGACCAACACTAACACACACCTGAGATGGGGTGATACCATTAGGGAAAGTTTATTATATTTTATTTCAAGTTACATCAATTATATAAAATACATACATACATATATATATATACATATCATATTATATTTTATTACATTTCATTACATCATATCATATCATATTAGATTTTTATAATAACATATAATAATAGTATATTTATACCATTACATACACATATATACAGTGAGTATATGGGATTGATTATAATAATCACGAATCTCATACAGACACACACATATATATAGTTGAATATAGGTAATAAAAAACACTTATCCAAATTTTAAAACAATATAACAATGTTTTAAATATGTGGTGCATATATAATTTGTTTATATATAAACAATATTTAAGCTTCCTTTTGGAGCACGCTGATTTTAGGACTCATTAGTTTTACTAATTTTGGTAGGAAAATTGATAGCGTGGTGTTTAGTAAAATAAGACAATCTTGCTTCTTTTAGAGAACGATAGAATGAATGACGTATTAATTGATGGAAGTGCTTTTATTGGTTGATGGATTTTCAAATGTAATATTTAACCAAGGTCTTTTGCACTTGTAAATTTTTCAGTCTGAGGAAGGTGGAGTTACTTTTTTCCACCGAAAGCGCTTACTGATAATTATTTCAATAAACAGCCCGTGCGGTCATCTGTGGGTCGTTTCCGTTTTTCCACTTTTTGGTTTTTTACCATTAGGGAAAGTATCAGAGAATGTATGCATAATGTACGGAAGAGGTTAGAATTACAGGGGGGTGTGGCAGCATGGGCAGCATGGAATGTGCAAGGTCTGACACCAAGCTGTGTGCACACACTATCCCTGGCTGCAAACACATAAATGGATGGCTACACACCTGCCCGTACACCACAATAGGGTAAATGTCCAGACCCATGGCCCCTGCCTCTGGCAAACCTGTGCAAATCTGTACAGCTGTGAGGCATTGCCACAGCAAGATAAGGCCATACTGTCATGATGATGGGCAGACAAGTATGGGATCCTTTGCCAGCACTGTACCAAGGTGCTAAACTGGATACACAAACCCAGCATGAAGTGTCTGCAGCTCCCCCTCCAGAATTGCATAACTTACCATGAATACGTAGGTTTCTGCCCACAATAGCGAACACAGCTGCAGTCACCCTTGTCCCCAAGTCATCACTGTGAGCAAGAATGTCAACCTGACAGTACATGAGGACAGAAAACATCACTGTGTATAACAGTACACATGTCTGAATATCTCTGCTAACAGCAGTACCATGCAGCTAAAGCAGAACAGACATAATCGCCTACAGTACACACTATCCCCTGCACAGTTTGACACCATATTGCCAAATGATTGAGAAACAGTATGCTACCTGCAGGCGTACAACACAAAGGTCTGCACTGCAGTGCAAACTACCTGGAATCAATCCACACATGCAATACAGAAGCACATACTGGGCATGCTCCACACAGATAAATGAAGGCAATGTCAGTCAACAACATACTGAAAGGTCATACTGGGCATGCTTACACACTTAAACAAATGAAGGCCATGTCTGCAAACAACAGTGGACCAGACATATCTGGCAGTTGCAGATGTTAGTGCAGACACTCCTCAGTATGCACCACTCATGCTTTGCACACACACTGTATAGGAACACACTATAATAATCCAAACGTAGATGTACATAGATGTGTGGAAGTGAGTGACTGTCACAAGCGGCCATCCGATATGAAACCTGTCCTACCCAGCACACAGCCAAATGGCTACAACCACATGAGGTTCAGATTTCACTCACTGTAGACCTTAGCCACTGGTATCTGTCAGCATTATGGACTATGTGGTGCAAGTGCTAGCTGTGCAACATGACTGTACAAGGAAGTAGCCATCTAGCATCTGTATACACATACCTGTGGAATATAACTCTGCGTGTGTCTGCATGTGGTGTGTCAACCTCTAGATGAATAGGTTATGGCCCATACACACACACACTGCCCTCCCCATAGTCCTACTATGACAAGCCTGCTGAGGACATCCACTTTGAAATACACCCTTGTGAATGGTGTAGGCCAGTAATTTCCATGGCGCTTCCTATAACTGTGCACTGCTGTAGTGTGATAAACTAGTTAGGTAGGTGTTCAAATCCCAGACAAGCGAACTCTGTGTGTGTGTGTTTCTGTCTGTGTAGAGAGCAATGCTTTTTAGGCTAGTCACACTCACTACAATTCAAATGCCCTACTTTGGCAAGGCTGTTGATGTCATACACTGTGAAATACACTTTTCAGAAAGCTGTTGCCTAGTAATCTCAGTGGAGTGTCCTACAACTGTGTACTGCTGTAGTGTGATAAAATAGTTAGGTAGGAGTTCTAATCCCAGACACGGCAAGTGTGTGTGTGTGTGTGTGTGTGTGTGTGTGTGTGTGTGTGTGTGTGTGTGAGTGTGTGTATGTGTGTCTGCCTGTGTAAAGAGCAATGCTTTTTAGGCTAGTCACACTCACTACAATTCACATACCCTACTTTGGCAAGGCTGCTGATGTCTTACACTGTAAAATACACCTTTCAAAAAGCTGTAGCCCAGTAATCTCTGTGGCGCATCCTACAACTGCATACTGCTGTAGTGTAATAAACTACTTAAGTAGGAGTTCTAATCCCAGACATGACAACTGTGTGTGTGTGTGTGTGTGTGTGTGTCACCATCTGTGTAGAGAGCAATGCTTTTTAGGCTAGCCACACTCACTACAATTCAAATGCCCTACATTGGCAATCCTGCTGATGTCATTCATTGTGAAACACACCTTTGGTGAAAGAGTACTCCAACAATCCCCATGGTGCATACTATAATAGCTTCATGCTGTAGTGTGATATAGAATTCTGGTAGGGGTTCTATTCCCAATCATGGCAGTTGTGGATGTTTTGTGTGTGTTTCTATGTCTGTGTAGGGAGCAATGCATTTTAGGCTAGCCACACTCACTACAATTCAAATGCCCTACTTTGGCAATCTTGCTGTCATTCATTGTGAAATATGCCTTTGGGGAAGGAGTACTCCAGTAATCTGCATAGCTCATTCTATAACTGCATAGTGCTGTAGTGTAATAAACTAGTTAGGTAGGAGTTTTCATCCCAGACATGACAGGTGTGTGCTGTGTTTCTGTGTTTTTAAGTCATATCCTGTGTGAAACAGGATGTGAGTGTGTAACAACTGGACTCAATGTGGATTGGGATTTGCATATTTATTCTATGGTGGCCCGAGTATATAGCACAATGTCCACCATACAGGGATAACAGATGTGAAATAGCTGAGAGGCTGTGGTGCAAATCCATACCCCTACATGTGACATCAAGGCCAGGCAAACAAAGTTAGCAACCCTAGTATCACCCAGAGAACACTCTCAACCCATGTTTCATACACACACGCACTTGCCTAGGCAACAGCCACTATGTTGGTAGTACTCTACATATTGCCCACTGATAGTAACCATGGTGTGATTGCAGTGGGCTACAGAGGGCATGGCATACTGTCCATCTGTCCAATAGGCATGTACATGCTGGCAGTGTATCATCCCCATGTTCCCCACTGGATAACTACAACACCTGTGGTGCCATCAAATGTGACCAACAAAGGACATACCATGCCTGAAAAACATGCCTTGTATGGACAGATGCCACTGACACCAGGGAATGCCAGCATCATGCTATCAATGTAGGTGCAGGGTAAACCTGCTGTCCATTAACAGTTCCTGCCACATGAGGCCAGGAATGGCACATCTGATGATAATAATCTGTGTACACAACATGGGCCAGACACCCCAGGTACAGTTCCACATGTACATGCATGTGTGAGGTGTGCACATCCCAGACACTGTCCATGTCATAGACTAAGGAACACATACATGGCAAGCAATGCACAGCATTAGCAACATGCAATAGTCACCCAGGTGACTGGATGGCGAATACAATTCCCAGCTGTGTGGGCAAATCCAGAAACTACACACCTTAGCAAGAATGCAGACCAATGTCATGTGGGCTGATGCCAAGGTATACCCAACACCTAGCCTGGTATAGCTGTCTGGCACAACTGTCCACTACACACCCATGAAGAAATGCACCCATGCATGTAAATACTGGCACCATGTTTGTGTGTGTGGGTGTGTGTGTGTGTGTGTGTGTGTGTCTGTGTCTTGCATGATGCGTATGATCACATTCATGCTCACTACAACCCCCATTGGCATACCAAAGCATGCTGTCCAATGTCAGACACCTCCACATACCCTTTGCCCATATTACCTCTGTATGACCCCTGTGGTGCATGTGATACCTACACAGTAATGTGTTGTGGCAATCTCACTAGTGATAAGTTGTATTCCTGGCCTTGCCAAGTATGTCAATGTGTGTGCATCCCTGTGAGAGTGTGGCTGTGTTGATACTGGCACCTGTTCATGCAGACAGGCACGTGTGCTACACCTACCATATAGCTGCCATATCCCTGTTACAGATGTCACTCATCATCACATGTACATTTTGAGGGCTCCTCCATATGTAACCTATGTGGCACATCCAATAACAGCATAGAAATGTGATAGCACTACATAGATGTCAGGGGTTTGATAACCTGTGCTGGCAGGTGTGTGACACAAACATGCTTAGGTTTTACTCTCCCACCCCTTCCTGACTTTACTTTACCTCTGTCTGCCTATCTCACTCCCACTCTGATGGATGTGGAGACCTACACCTGCTTTGCTTATGCAGCAGCATGTGTATTTTAAGTGATGCTCATGATCAGCTGATGGCATCTGCATGAATTGCAGCCCTCCTCTAGCTGATTGCATGTGGAACAGCTGTGGTAACATTCCCATTGCCAATTGCATGGAAACACACTCCAATATCTAGGAACATCATGTTGGTGTTGGGCATTTTCATTCATTGTGAGCAGGAATTCTTTCAGTTGTTTGGCAAACAGCATCTCAGATGGATTGGGGATTTACTTCTAAGAACATACACTGTGGAAGCAGGGCAACACACAGAAGGGGGATGTGCCTGACCTGACTACAGACTGTTAGTGCTGCTATACTGCATTTGGAGTAATGTTGGTTTAATAGGGTGTGTGTGTGGATATGGCTGTCTTACATGTTTTAATAACTGCCATGTCAGTGCTATGTTTATGAGGAAATCCCATCTGTAGGGTCATCTGCAGACTGGGCAGTGTGTGATGCCTTTTGTTTCATGTTCTACCCATAGAGCACTTATCTGTGAACTGAAGAAGTTAGTGTGAGGATTGAAGTCTGTAGATGGTGACAGCCGTGAGAGTTACTGTCTTCATATCCCACATAGGACATATGTTGCAACAACCCCTGTTACAACAGTAAATGCATGAGGTTATCACAGCAACCTGTCAATATTGGCCTTGTGTATGTGTCTCCAGCCACAACTCTGTCAACCTTTGTACATATGTCATGCAGTAAGAGGTGCATATCTGCTGTACACCATAATTAGTGACATCATATCTGATAACAAGCCAGTGAGATATCAGACTGCTACACATGTTATATATAGTAGGGGTTATATTTGATGACATAACCTGGACATTCTGTGGTTGTGTGAACAGTACTGAGGTCTGTGTATGTACATAAGGTGAACGTCGACATTGTGTGTATTGTCAATATGTACTGTGGCCTGTGTACAGACTGTGGTAGATGTCATTGTTCCTGGTCCCATTCTATCTGACGTTACATGCTGCTCCATGGTATGTTACCCTATCGGCTTACATGTTTGTAGGGCCATACACACACATGTCCCATACCACAGACAGGCATTGACCACACTGTGTAGTGGCCCAGTATATCTAGGGTTAGTGTGTGAGTTGCACATATGAGAATGGTGTCAAACAGATAGTCCATATACTGTAATATTATGCTAGCTTACCATACGTGGCTGCGGCTGTGTTCACATTGGCTGTGGTTATGCACTTCCACACTGATGTATGGTACTCTGTGCTGTGACATGCCTGTAGAGCCTGCTATATATGCAGGTACACTTGCATTCCTCCATAGGAAAGGTAGGCCATTGTTCAGCCAGGCTGTCTGTAGCTTGCACAGTGCTTTGTTACATACCTAGCAGCTTAGTGTACTTACCCAGTGGGATGTCATATCCAGATACTTGCCAGATGTACTGCTGCCAGGCCTCCCTTAACAGTCATGTATGTCAAACAGAGCAGAGGGATGCTGTACAGCTATATGTCAATATCTAGTGGGTAGTATGTGGCCATGACACCTCTTTACCAGCAGTTAGTATGTGTCAGGACAGATAGGGGTGTGGGAATGCATAACCTATGGGGGCAAATGTATACCGGTCATTACATGTTATACCCATCTACATGGCTGTTAATATCCACATTGACAGGCTTGGTCCACATGTTTTGCACTAGGTGGTTCTGTGTATACCTCTGGACTGTCCAGAGTGTGTTAGTATGTCCACATATATTGACCAATATCTCTGCTGTAGTCCACAGGAGCATTACATGCTAGCAGTGGTACTATACTATGATGTCCTTAGGCTGTCTGTCGGTAGCCAATGGCACACATGTTAAAAGCAGATGTGACCTCCCGCACACACCATGTCTGTGAAGAAAGTCCCTATTACAGTAGCAATGCTCTACAAATATACCTGCTATGCACACCTGACATCCCCTTGCACTATGAATGTCGGACTATAGGGGCTGAAGTAGGGCTACACTCCATGTTCAAGAGATATGGTGAAAATATATGTATATATAATTATCCAGATATCTATATAGGTATATACACATATACATATTGACATATATAGATGAATATGTATATATACATATAAATACATATCAACACCCAGATATATACATATACAGAGCAATATATGTCTACACATATACAGATAGGGATACATATGCACACACACATATATATATATATATATATATATATAGATATATATATATATATATATGGATATCTACATATATTGACAGTAGTAGATATATCAGAATAGATATGTATGCACATATAGTTATAGATATCTACATATATACTAACAGAACTAGGCATATATGTACACATAGGATATGCATACATATATAACTATATACACATATATCTATATATACATATACGTGTATCTATTACATATATCTATATATACATGCATATATATATATATATATATATATATATATATATATATATATATATATATATATATATGTACATATGAAGAGATGTACACATGGCCATATATATGTAGCACTATACAGGTGTGTATACAGACATATGTATGAGTATACATGTGTATTTACATGTAGACATATATAGATCAATTATATGTATACAACATATTCCTGTCATGAGTAAACTCACAGTTGTATATACCCTCCCAGATGTATATCACCATATGTATCTGCTATGTGCACATTATGATAAAACAACATATGTGATGCAACAGTCATATTAATAACAAGGACTACACAATTCAGGAACTAAAGGCAATTGCTCAGTACTACTCAATATGTGTTTTGACAGCTATATTGGTAAAACAACAGCTGTATTTACAGTGGTCATGGTGTAGTGGTTAAGTGCTCTAACTTCAGTGTACAGGGTTGTGGGTTCAAAACATGCAAGGGCTGTTCATTTTATTTCTGAGCAGAACAAGGGCTTTCAGATACAGAGTGGTTAAGGCAGTTTTGAGCAGCTTTAAGCGAGTTTGCATGGGTTTTCAAAGGGTTGCTCGAAGCTAAGCGGTGCTGAGCTATGGGTAAACGTACGGGTGCTTACACAGTGTAGGCATCGCTTACCTGTGCGCAAATCAGCTCAGATGTTATATTGCAGCAATGTTGATACTTACTAAGCATGGCTTAGCCCTGCTAACCAGGTCACACCACCCAGTCTGATAGTCTGTAATAAGTGTATGTAATGCCATGTACAATACCTGCACCTATGTGCTGTCATTACTGTAGCAAGGGGAGTGAGTGTCATGTGTGGGACACAGACATATATGAGGCTTGTACAGCACTGTTATCCATGTGAATGTTTTACATACAGGTGTAGTAGCCCAGGGTATATGCTGTCACACTGGCATGTAGTGTATCATGGCAGTACTACTGTTGACAGTGCTAACCCAGGCAAGAGCAGAGTACTAAATGTAGTGCTGACAATAGGCACACCTGTGGGCATAGCTGGACACTGAGGCCTCCGTGTCATATCCCTGGTGTGTGAGCTGTGTCACAGTATACACCCCTTACTGGATAATGATCCGTCATGTGGAATGTAACTGTAAATTGCTGTCTGTACAGCACATGTTAGTGATGGCTTCTGAAATGTAGTTATGGCATACATATTGTTGTCAGATGTCTATCAGTCAACACACTCATGCTACTGCATAGCTACTTGCCAAGCTCATGACTGTCAGTCCCTGTACAGATGTGCAGGTAGCAGGTATCCAGCTGGGATATGTACAGGCAACCTAAGCTTGATTGACACATGTCTGCCCAGCTGTGTAAGAACTGGCACATATAGGAGATGTCTAGGTACACAGCTATGACCACCTGCAGCGATGTACCCCTGTACTGACACATGTGTACACATTTGTATGTGTGCATGACTGAGTATAGCAGTGTCTGTGTGTTAGCACACCTGTACTTGATAATTCCATGAGGGCCTTCACAACCAATGCAACACCCATTGCCATAGTCAGTATTGGCTGCTGCTGTATGGGACATTACATGTACCCTGTTAAGCTCCCCCATACCAGTTATACTAGCCTTGCCGTACCAGCACAACAGTGTTTTACAAATGGGGTGATAGGCATGGGATACCCATTGTGTTCTGGCATGTGTGTGTAGTTGTTCATGTCAATTAGCATTATGAGGCCACATACTCCTATTACAATACCTATTGCCACACAAAGTAGTATGGATAGTGTTGTTGCTGCCCATAGGTTAGGCATGGCCTTGCAACACCCTACTATGTGTGTGGTATGTGTATTGGATGCATATCCCTGTAGTACCACTGTTGGGGTATACAATAGGTTGTATCGCAGTCACGGCCAATGTGTGATGGTGGGTATGGCAGAGTGTCATCATGGGTTTCAGGGAGTACAATATCCACTGGAGGATGTGGGTGCTGTGTACACTGTCATTACACCAAGGTACACCCAGTATATGTACCATGTACCACATTATGGTTACCACTGTCACCATCAACCATACAGTTATTGATACCACAATCCAAGTAGTAATGCATGTGCTCTGTGCAGCCTATGTGTAACACACTGGACACACAATCAAGTTAGTTAGCAGCAATAGGCCCTGGTATCTTGGATGTGCGTCTGGCTGTTATGTGTCTGTTAATGTGTATATGATGGTATCTCACACTGCATATTGTCCATATACACCCATTACATCCCCCATTAGCATACTGTACATGTCTGGGGATGTTCTGCATGTAACATGTAACCTGGGACACACCTCACCCTGAACGCTGTGTGCTGTGTGCAACGTAAGCCACACACTTTAGTATCACTACATAGTAGGTAGGGGTCTAGTCCTAGTGTTGCCAAGTAACAGTGTGCGTGTATGTGGATGGGTCTGCATCAGGTTGCAGGGTATACACACCTCAGTGGGTCAGCTGTCCATGTGGCACAGGCAATAACCATTTTAGTAACCAGTGACATGTGTTCAGCTGTACCCCAGATATGTCACAGCCATGGTGTTACCACAGTACCATACCCTGTTGTGGAATATGACTGCAGACCATCCTCATGCAGACACATGTACACCTACAACACAAATGGATAACATTACAGGGACCGCAATCAACCAGTGTTTCTAACAGCGATAATGCACCATTGCTGGATGGCTACACTACCTGCCATCTATGCATTACACTTTACTCCTTACAACATGTTACACTGCAGTACTGTGATACACTGTAGTACAGTCACCATGTGCATGAGAAACATATTAGCCTATCCCTGTATTGATGGTATGGATGACAGGGATGTGGCACAGGTATCATCATATGCACAGGGCATTCTTGTGCTGACAAATGTACACCTACAACACAAATGGATAACATTACAGGGACCACAATCAACCAGTGTTTCTAACAGCGATAATGCACCATTGCTGGATGGCTACACTACCTGCCATTTATGCATTACACTTTACTCCTTACAACATGTGACAGTGCAGTACTGTGGTACACTGTAGTGCAGTCACCATGTCCATCAGAACCATATTAGCCTGTCCCTGCATTGATGGTACGGATGACAGGGATGTGGCACAAGTATCATATGCACAGGGTGTGATGTCGGTTTGCCAGAGGCCGAGGGTGGGCCATACATTTGACACCATCTGTGTGGGTGAGGGGTGTACTGTGGTGAGCTGGGCATGGTGATGTGTGTCTAGGTAAGGGGTTGCCCTAGATGTGTTTGCATAGTGTGTGGGTATGCATGCACAAAGTTCTGCCTTGTGGCTGCCCTAAACAGATTTTTATGGACAGCAGCAGACCATACCTTGCAGGGTACCCAGTTCACTGCCTCTGGCCATGGACACGTGGCCTGTGCTTGCCAGGGGTTCCATGGGCACATCCAGGTGCAGGCCTTGTTGTGCCACTCTCACCTAATTATGACAAATGCCCGCTGCTGCCAGGTACCTCCTGGGACTGGCCAGGACCATGTGATCGTGGCCTGCTGTGGTGTGGTGTAGAAAGCACCCCCCCTCACAATGCCGGGGCTCCTACTGCCACTAACGGAGCCCCTTGGTATCCTAGCATGTCCACATTGACTACCAGCTGTTGCCATTGCTGGCCTACATCCATGCAGCCATCGCCGCACTCCTACCACATGTTCAAATGTGGACAGACCACAGTTGATGAGGGCTATCATCTCACCAGACCATCTATCCATGAACTCAGTTACTCCACGGATGGCACAGCCAGTTCACGGATGTTGTCATTTTCAGATGTGAGAGCAGCCCTCTGCAGCCTCAGGCCCTTTCTGTGGTAACATTCTATACATACCTGCACCACTATAACAGCCTGAAACATGTGCCTGCTTTTACCAGCAATGTCGCTTCTGCAAGGGGCATGATGTCATGCAGCTCTACCATGATATATCTATATCTATGACAAGTCAGATATGCATGATCTACCTGTACTGATGTGGATGTATACACAACAGTGTTCTACTAATGTGCCCAGTGTCCTTACCTGCATGGTCCTCGGCCTGTGTGTGGGTGCCACCCACCTCCACAAAGGTGTCCAGTGGTTGGTGGCTGGCTGGACGGGCAGGTGCCACGAGGCTGGCCAGGACCTCCTCCACATGTGTCAGGGGAATGGATGGCCTGACCCCCGCCCCTGTGGCGAGGTGATCCCACGGACTGCAGCAGCATGCCAACAGGCATTGCTAAGCAAGTCAGTTCAATGATGCCAGACCTGCTCATAACTGTGGTTGTGTAGTCCAACATCATTGTCCCTGTGGACTAGGTCATTCCACAGGGTGGTCCACTCCTGCAGTTCATGGGCAGCTCTGGCAAACAGCACTGGGTAGTGCTGGATCAGGTGTGTGACAAGCACATTTTATTTATTTATTTTTTATTTAAATTTGTTGACCGGGAGTATCCGACTGGACATAGGTCCATTTCCAGCGGAGGCCCGGGGAGAAAAGCTCCACAGAAAAATAAACAGACAGTAGTTACATTGGATTACATAGCGATTAACAATTTAACATAGCAATTACAACATATTTACAGATGAAGAACATAGTACATCAGTAGACAACTAGAATCTTTATCTGTGAAGTAAATAACAGACATTAACAAATGTTACAATGAGAAGTTCCTGCTGTATAATAAGTACTAGGCTTATGAGCATCTGAGCTTGCTATAATCAAGGTAGTTAGTGAAGTGGAAAGAAAGGTAGTGGTTGGATGGGATGGATGATGTTAGAGTGGGAGTTCCAAGGCATAGCCAGCATGTTTTTAGGTGCGCTTTTAGTAATGTTTTGAAGTGGGTGCATGATGGTATGGAGGTAATTGTGGGTGGGAGTGAGTTCCATAATTTAGCTATGGCACAAGAGAATAGTGCTTCACCAGCAGAGTTATTGGCTTTAGTGATCTGCAAATGATTTTTGTTGCTGGATCGTAGTGGTCTGGTGGTGCGATAGAGTATTGGA
>NC_056735.1:1583666264-1583868764 GCF_019279795.1 Protopterus annectens
TAGATTTGGACACTCAAACCCCTGGGAGGGGGTGAGGACAACAATAATAAGTTTTGATGCCAATTAGACCATATTATGTGTCCCATGGACATGTGTGCAAAATGGACAGCTATGTATGGGGCAAGTTTTTTTTTTGAGAACTGATTGCCCTTTTTTTCAGGTGAGAGTAGAATATTGGGTAGGGATAGAAGGTATATTTAGAGATGAAGGTTGGGTAGGTTAACAGACAAGACAAACAAGATGTATACAGGGGTGGTATGTGACACATGTGAGGGGTAAACACCTAGATGGGGAGGGGTGTTGGGAAATCAGAAGCCCATGATCCCCCTAGTGGACACAGTGTGACTGAGATCCCCACCCATGGGCAGTCACCACTGTACCTTCACAGCTCCGAATGTGGCTGTGCTGGGGGCTGAGTTGCAGAGTCAGCCTGACCCTCTAATCATGACACCCGGCCCTCGAGCTGGAGTAGCAGATCACCAAATCGCTGGTTGAGCTTGCTATGCACCATGACCTGGACCTGGTGACAGGTGACAGGTTCCTGTCCACTCCCACTCCTGGGGAGGGTATGCCCCATCCCCTGAGGCAGTTCCACCCAAAGGTGGTACAGGACCAACAGACAGGGAGGTGCCAGATTGGGCCCCAGACATTATGGTGCCCAGTGCCATGGCCAGCTGAGGTGGGACAGGTGGGTCCACTGGGACCGGCCTTCCCAAACATGCTATAGTGTTTGGAGTTTACCATCATATATGGGTTAGTAATAGTCAACACATTCCAGGGTTAGGTATAACAGCATGCATAGATATTCCCATTAACCCAGACACCAGATATGGAACAGTTGCATAGCAAACAGAACACATGCATATATGGAACCACAGTGATAATAAGAACAGCATGCGGGTATATTGATGGCACCATGACACCAGTGTTGGAATAATTCAATATAGCACATGCATGGGAACAATTAAAATATTTATCAAACAACAGGACATTATCAGAACATTGGAGTCATTACATACCAGTAGGGGTGGGTATGTTGTTTATTGTCGGAGATATGGTGGGGAGGAGAAAGATGTCAATTAACAACTAGTATATTCCTGTAGTCCACATTACTTTCCTAGTCAGTGCTGTTATCTGTACATTTCAAATCTTACTACACTACCCTATAGCCTTAGTTTAGATAGTGATATGGCTGTCATCATCGTTATACATGAACTGGTTTTACCTGCAGTATACACCTTTTACCTGGTATACCTGTAGAGGGAATGTATGTCAACACTAACTAACTGTTTCTATACATACTCCCAGATTCCGGGTTGATGTTGCGCCAATGGCTATCCAACTCTTTCTGCACAGACTCTGGCCATGTGTTGACCACATGCAGGTGTACCGGGACATATCTAGAATATTGCCCTCTCCAACCTTTAGTGACTTGACACACACATATGCACGCTTTCATACACAGTTATATTATGTAGCACAGTGTGGGTGACAGTGATCAATGATACTTTATTATTCAGAGAAACTGCAATACTCACAATTCCTTACAATACCAGTGTAAACAGTACCAGTACAGGTATAATGGTTTTTATTTCTCAGCACAGTGTTCGTATCCAACGTACCTGTGGGAGCAGTGTTTGTTAGCACTATCTGAATGTTGCCACACAGAGTTCCAGATTACACATTAGTATTATGCACATACATCTCACTCTTTGACTGGGGGGGGGTAGATAGGACATACTTGGCTTATTACTCTCCTAACAGTTTTGGGAGTTGCTACAGTGACAGGTTTATTCACATAAATGTTGGACAATCACTTGTACTCCCTGTTTGCTGGCTAAACTTCTGGGATCATCCCACAGACTTACCAGGGGGACAGGGGGACATGCAGTATATATGGGCCCATATACTGGACATTCTGGTCTCATCTATACAGTTGTGGGGTATGTTTCTGTATGCAGTCTACTTCCACTCATTGGATTCAGACCATGGCTGTGTCTGCTACAACTTAAACACTGTCCATCAGAGTTGTGTGTTCTATATAGATATTGCTGTATATATCCTGTCTACTTTCTGTTCTATAATTCTCCTGTGCTTTTGCATTCTGACCTTGTATTACAACACTCTTATACAGATTTCCTAGACAGTTATGTTTTGTAGGACAGTGTGGGTGACAGTGATGCGTAATACCTCATTAGTCAGAGCAACTGCATCACTCACAATGCCATACATTACCAATGTAAACAGTACCAGTACAGGGTATCATTCTTGTATTTCTGGGCACAGTATTGGTATCTGACAATCTGTACACACTCTGGCCACTGCTTGACAAGATGGGGGTGTAAATGGGACATACCTGTCTTATTAGTCTCATAAGGTTTTGGGTAGTTGCTAGTGTGCCAGCTTTGTTCTCATAGATGTGTGTCAATCAGTTGTATATCCTGTTTGCTGCCTATACATCTGGGATCATCCCACTGATCTCCCAAGGGGGCAGGTTGACAGGCAACAGATATGGGCCACTTTAATGGACATTCTGGACATATCTGTACAGTTGTGCAGTATGATTCTGTATGCAGACTACTACCACTGGCAGGATTCAAACCATGACTGTGTGTGTTGAAAAAAATAGCAATTCATATCTTTGTTGCATGTGCTATTTGGGTTTTGTTGCCTGCCTTTTCCCTGTTTTCTGTCTATGTGCTTCTCAGTTGTACTAAATGGCCTCTGGGCATTACACCAGTCATATACAGGCATTCCTACACATTCAATTTATGGTGCACGGTGTGGATAACATTCCTTATTACAGTAGTACTATTACGTGAATGCAAATCTACATTACATTATGATATCAGAGTATACACATGCAGTCCAGCAGTTAGACTTTTATTGTCAGGCTATTACACTTTTATTTACCTACATACTATATGAGTCTTTTCCTGTCATATTCTCTGGTGTATGCAGTACTTGCCTTAAACAATACAGGTTTTATACAGGCAATTAATTTACTAATACATTTAGATTTATTTCCTATGACAGTACATGCAAGAGTATTACTGACCTGCCTCCCGTCACAACATCTCAAGGCAACTGCCATGGGCCTCCTGGTTTGCAACCCACTTGATTGCAGCTATGGAGGACATAAGAAGAATATTTAGCCATATTTATCCATGATATACATGAGCTGGCAATTATTAAACAGGCAGTGGACTGATACACACATCTGGGACATCCCCTGCTCTTCTAGCCTCTTGGATCCACTGGTCCAAGAGGTCCCCCTTATGCTGCTTCAGGTCAGCATAGTGATGCCTGACCTGCTCACCAGTTCATGGTATGCCAGTGACACTGGTGTACTCATGGGCGAGATGGTCCCAGACATCTGCCTTATATTGGGAGCTGGTACTGGCCCTGCAGCAGTCTCTGTTCATGGTCTTTGACAAGGAGACCTGCCATGAGTCTGGACTCCTGGATGCACCAACGCTGAGCCCAAAAGTGCACACCCTCTCCCCTTCCTGACATAGTGCCTGCAAGAGAAGCTACAGCCAGTTATGAGACGTATTCCCGTCTCTTGGGTTTAAGTAGGACCAATGTCCTGCAATTTTTCATGATTGGCCAGTTTTGAAAAGATTAATCTATGGGCAAACCTGCTTACCCACGGTTGGAATTGTTTAAAGGGCGATAACCCTGGACACATTGAGTTAGCTGCCCTACACATTGCTTACAACTCCTAAGCTGGCCTGTGCAATGCTTAGCATTGCTTACATTTGACTTTGCATTATATTTCCTTTTTGGAATTGATTTATTATTCATTACATCATTACATCATTAGGGACTTCAACACTCTATTACAATTACACCTGACTTCTGGGCTTACTGCTGTACTCCAGTTCACATATTTATGTTATGTAGTGGGTTATGGAACATATGTCTGTATACTAATTCCTTTCACAGGTTCAGTTTTATTTTACTATAGTGAAGACTTGTTTGCTGATACCTCTTTTTTTTACTTTTGTGATGACTTGGTGGTTAACTACTTTGACTATAGTGTATAGGGTCCTGGGTTCAAGTCCTGCAAGGCTGTTTATTTTGTTGATGGGCAGAACAAGGGCCATTGGATACAGAGTGATTAAGGTACTTTTGAGCATTTGTAAGTGTGTTTGAACAAGGGTAAGCAGTACTAACCTCCGGTTACATATGCTTACAGAGAGTTAGCTTCAATATTGCTTAACCTGTGTGCGCATTGCTTACCCCCAAGCAAATGGGCTTAAACCCGCTCACTAGTGTTTATATATGCTTACTACTGCTTATTGGTGCTTATACCTGCTTACTAGTGCTTTATTCATTATGACACTGACACCTCACATGTGCATTTACTACAGTACTCCAGTTCATAAGTATATCATATTTAGTGGGTTATGCAACAAACATATTGGTTATAATGTGCTTTGCCAGGAAAAATGGAATGTACTACACTGGAATTCAAACCGGGAATGCCTGCTTGTAAAGCGAATGCTCTGCCTACTACACTATTGCTATGCTGCCTTATTTGCATATATCTTCCTTGTTATCCTCTTCAGCCATTTAAGCTGCATTAACCGTAGCTAAGCGTTGGGCACACCCGCTCACCTACGATTAGCTTTAATCAGAGTTAAAAAAAAAAAAGTGTCTGTTCATTTTATTTCTATATACTTGCTGTTGTACATGGCTCTGCTCTCAGACACGCCCCCTGCAGTATTACACGCTCCATGTAAGATTAGAAGCTCAGGCAGTGTGCCTCATTACTATGCATGATACGCGGTCATCCTGCTGTTAAACGGCTGTTTCAATGCAGGACTAAGCTAGTCCTGCACGGAAGATTAGTAAATTCGGGGGGATGTCTTATAAGCAAAAGCTCAACTCAATATTACAACATGGCCTGCTGAATTCATTAGGTTTTATAAGCTTATTCAAGGTATTCTCTTGTACTGCCTGTCACATTTCAGCTTATCTTCATATTTCCATTAGAAGACCTTCAGATAATTTCACAGTGAGCAGCTTTTTACATTAATGCTCAGCACTCGTTCTGATAAAACAGTATCACTCTTTCTGAGCATTCAAATCAAAATGTTTAGCAATCAACCTTTCAGGCAGTTCTGTTTTTACAAATGAATAGAGACATGCATGCCAGTTCTGCAGAACATCAGGAAAGATGAGAAGTATTGAGCAGTACAAAAAGTAATTAAGAACTGAACTTTTTATTTTATTATGTTAAGCAGCATACAGCCCCTAAGGCAAGACAATGTACCCAACACTTTAGTCATAGGTGACTCAATAGTCAGGCACACTGATGTCCCACTCACCAGACTGAACAAGAAGAAAATTACAGCCTGTCGGGTGCCAGGATCCACCACATAACGCATGCACTCAAGTCACTCCACAACAAATACAAATATGACTCTGTCATTGTCCATGCTGGAGTGAATGACTTGAGATGTACCTCCCTGGACTACATGAAAAGAGATATAGAAGAGCTCTTGGATCATGTGACCCAGGCAGGTATGACCCTAGCCATGAGCAGCATCCTGCCTTCACCAAGAATGATACCACAGTATAAGGACAACATGATTGACTGCAACAAATGGCTAAGCTTCTGGTGTCATTCAAAGGGGATTCAGTATTTGTCTGCCTGGAAAGACATGATCGACAAACCACGATGCTTTGCCAGAGATGGTCTGCACCTGTCACCCCTGGGATTCAGGTTACTGGCTAAAGCTCTTGCCACCCCTATAGTGCCTTTTTAGGAAAGGTTCAAAGGATAAAACCACCACCATAACAAATAGAAGCAGGCAAAATCTGAAGGTAATGCTACTCAATGCTAGAAGTCTAAACCTCAAAATGCACTCTCTCGAGGCACTCCTAAAAATGGAGAACATCGTTATCTGTGCAGTAACTGAGACCTGGTTCAAGGCTCCAGAGAGCACCCCTGCAATACCAGGCTACAATTCTTAACACACTTTTCAGCCACAAAACCAGGACCAAAACACTAAAGGTGGAGGAGTGTCCATATTCACCAAGGATATTCACACCTCCAGGCTAGTTGCCCAACACAATGCATCTGAAATTCTCCAGGTGCAACTAACACTAGGTAAGACTGCAATCCAAATTGTAGCTTGCTACAGATCCCCAACCATGCCCCAAGATTCTCACTACACCTTTCTAAACATACTGGAAAATATTAAGATACAACCAAACACCCTAATACTGGGTGATTTCAACTACCCTGCCATTAATTGGGAAAACTACTCAGGTACCAACTCCTTTTCCCAACGGTTCTTGGAATTCATAAATTCCAATGCCCTGGATCAGCTAATCCATTGTCCCACCAGGGGCTCTAATATCCTAGACCTGGTCATTACCAACATGGGAGATAGATGCTCCACACCAGTGGTCACCCCCTCATTGGTCAGGTCTGACCATAAGCAAATCACCCTTGACATCCACATCCCACCCCCACCCCCCAGTAAGGAAACCTCCTTAAAAACCTTCTCCAAAGCCAACTTCAAGCTACTGAAGTCAGAAGTGACAAACTTCACAACACCCATGCAGACGGGATCTGGAAGTTCGACTGCAGAATCCTACACTAAGGGACTGTACGAGCACATCCACTCGTGCATGAATTGTGCATCCCAAATAGAACCAAGATGCTCTTCTCCAAAAACAGGAAGCCAATCTGGTGGTCCCCTGCTATAAACAAACTATACAACAGAAGGAAGAAACTGTTGCAAAAAAAGAGGAAAATCCCAGGATACAAAAAACTCCCTCACCAGCCTCAGTAAGAAGTTGAGATCCCTCATAAAATCCTCAAAAGCTAGTTACAAAAATAAAATTGCCAAAGATTCCAAAGACAACCACAAGGCATTCTATAGTTATGTCAAGAATCTAAATGGCAATGCTCAGATCTGCTCTGAGTTACAACAGAATTGAATTAAATTTACTGATCCCAAGGATATTGCCAATATCCTGGCAGATTGATTTAGTGCCAACTTCACCCCACTCTCACCCCCTAAAGGGCCCATCTCAATACCAAAAGATTGCCAAATTATGATAATCACGGCCATACAGGTAGAAACCGCACTCTCCAAAGCTAGGAATACAGCATCCATGGGACCAGATGACATCCCAGGCTGTGTACTACATGAACTACAAAATGAACTGGCACCTCACCTAAGTGTCATGTTTAATCATAGCCTCACCTCAGGCTTCATGCCCACTGAGTGGCGCACAGCTACAGTTATCCCGCTCCACAAGGGAGGATCTACCTCGGATCCCAGGAACTACCATCCCATCAGTCTGACAAGCCTGATTTGCAAGGGCATGTAACGCATTATCATGGAATTTATAAACAAAGACATTGGCAACCTTCAAACACTAGACCCCACCCAGTTTGAGTTTGTGAAGGGCTGATCTTGTCTCCTGAATCTGATTGACTTCTTCGAATCAGTCTCCAGAGCTGTGGACAAGGGTAAGGCAGTCCACACAGCCTATCTGGACCTTGCCAAGGCCTTTGACACCATCCCCCACTCTGGAATCATAGATAAACTTACTAAGCTGGGCATAAATCCCTACGTCACTCGATGGGTTGCTAACTGGCTTACTGACAGAACCCAAACAGTAAAAGTAGCCGACTCCAAATCCAGCTCCAGACAAGTGACAAGTGGAGTACCTCAGGGTTCAGTCCTGGGACCACTCTTGTTTGGCATCTACTTCTCTGAAGTACAGGCCAACACTAAGGGACTCTGGCTAACAAAGTTTGCAGATGACTGCAAACTGTGAGCCATTATTGAATCCCCAAATGATGTGAATATTCTAAAAAAGGGCCTTACAGAAACAGATGCCTGGTGCCAGAGCCATGTGCTCAAGCTTAATGCCAAGAAATGTATAGTTATCCCCTTTGGAAAAAAAACATGTACCCATGAATTACCACATAGGTGGCAGGACACTAAACATCGAAAGTGTGATGAGAGACTTAGGGACACAGGTGGACAGTGGTCTCACTTTCGATAACCACATTGCCACAACTGTCAGGAAATCCTTCTATGTGGCACACCTCATCACTAAGGGCTTTTCATCCAGAAAAAAGGAGGTCATTGTCCCACTGTACTCATCCCTCATTAGACCCATTACAGAGTATAATGCCCCGTTTGGTATGTACCTCACAAGACATCTGCAACAGCTTGAAAGGCCACAGAAATACCTCACTAAAAGAATCACAAGCCTAAAGCAGATGCCATATACTGACCATCTAAAAAAACTCCAACTATACTCTGTAGCATATCGTCTACTCAGAGGCTATCTCTGCTTAACATACAAGGCCATGTCAAACCCTATGCTCCACTTAAAGAAATCCCAATCAATCAGAGCCACACGCTCCAGGGATCTAAACCTTGTCATCACAATGAACAAAACATGCTGGAGGGATAGGTTCCTGACCCAGAGACTCCCTATACTCTGGAATAGACTGCCCATACATATCAAGCAGAGCGCCTCTTTGGCCCTCTTCAAAAGGAACCTTGATGATTGGATGGGAGATAGGAAATTCACCCCGGGGATCATGTCAGTCGCCCTGCTAGACAGGGGCTTGGAGAAGTAAATATTGTGGGAAGAAATATCCAGGGAATTGTTATGGCTAGGCTTGCATAGGCCCTAGGGCCGATAGCCTAGTACCAACCTATGAACCTATGAACCTATGCAACTTTCAACACTATAGTACTACTTTCTAACATAAAAATATATACATGCATTCAAATTCATACAATCACACATACAAACACACACACATATAGACCTCAATCAAGCTAGAGTCATCACTGCATAATATCTTAAGCTTCTTGTAGTAGAGCCCTGTGGGATATATGCAAATTACCCTTTAAGGACATACCAGTTTTTCAGCAGCACGGTTTCTGAATGCCCATGATTTCTAGGGTTGCCACCTTTCTATGTAATGAAATCCAGAGCAAAAACACACACACTGCCCATAACTCCATCTTTCTCTGTCTATTCCCTGCCCACCCCACCAACTTCTCTGCCCATTTTTATGATGTTATCACATATGTCATTAAGAGGTAGGATGCCTTATATATTTTTTTCCTTTTCTAGGAAGGCCCAGCATCTCGCTAGCAATACTTTTGAATTAAAAAACTCACCTGAATCTGGGTTTTTAGAAACTTTGGCATTCTGTTTGTATAGATAAACAAAATACTAGAGTTTGTATAGTGCTTTCCGGACTGCCATAATAACATTCTGATTTCCGGGTAGTCCAGAGAAATACCAGATAGGTGGCAATGCTAATGACTTCTTACTTTTTAAGTCATTTTGGGTACAGTCAGGCCAATAAAGTCAAATCCCTCTAGCTGTAGATATGTACATTTCAGCCTTCTTTTTATTTATTTATATATTTATTTATGTATTTGTTTATTTATTTTTATTTTGACCTCAGCAGTATGGCATAAATTGATTGTTACGCTTTTCTTTAGAATAAAAAAAAAACCTTAAAAAATTAAGTCTGGTGTCCATAAACAGTAGAGTGCCCACAAAATATCCCCAATAACATCCAAATCAAAATGAAAACACTTCACACAGATAAGCCATTCAGTAAACATTCCAATAAAGACACAACCAAGCTAAATTTTTCACTGTGTAGCATCTCCTGTCATGGAGGCTCATGAGGTAAACATGAATAATCGTTAAGAACATAATCATGTTTAAGCAACATAGTTTCAGAAGTTTCATGACTTTATAAATATTTAGAGATACAGTCAGCCCCAAGAATAGCCAAACACAACCAGCTGTGCAAATATACATGTTTCTTTCATACTTTAGAAAAACATCGTTTAAAATCAAGCCTAATGTCCATAAACATTAGGATACCTGCAAATTATCCCAAATAAAATCCAAAACAAAAGGAGAAAAGTCACACAAATAAACCTTTCAGTAAAGACTTCAATGAAGACCTAGCCAAGAGACTTCACTGTGCACTACTTTAAAGCTTCTGTAGTGAGGCCCATGGGAATTATGCAAGTGGACCCTTACAGACATGTATCATGTATAACATGGACTAACAGTTCAGATAGAATGCACAGAAAAATATTTATCCAGAAGTTTCCTTCATCTGCATGAGCTGACCTAATCTTCACTTTGCATATTCTGGAATTAGACTCTGTTCTATGTTTTCAGTAAAAATGACTTAAATAATGTGTGCCAGCAGCAAGTATATTATTTGTTTTAATAGTTTAGTGATAAACTACATAAACATAAACTGCATCTACCTACACAGGAAAGCGACGGGAAAAGTCCTCATCACTCTCAGTTACTTGCTAAGTACAAAATAACTCTTTAAACAAGGTACGCGACCTTAAGTTGCGTTTTAAAGACCGTATATTGTATATTCTACATCTACAGTCTCAACGCTAGCCCTGGGCTAAGGAAATCTGGCAGTAAATTAGTAAGCACCCTGTTACACAAACAGCAGTCTAATAGCTTAAATACCTGTAGCATAGCGTGCTTACTAGCACCATTCTACCATAGTTTTACTGTGTCAGTCTAAGGGGCAAATCAGTGCATTACCATTAGCTTGTTTTTTCTTTTTCTTACCTGGTTTAACACCTAAATTAAAAGAAAACCTGGGAATCAGGATTATCCCCGCTCCGCTCGCCCTCGCTCCGCTCGGGCTCGCTCAGCGCCCCACCCTGCCCCCGTATCCCACCCGCCCCCAGTACCCCTACATTTATAGTTAAGTAACCACACCTCCTTATTAACATACTATCCATTCACAATATCTCATTGATTTAGCCCCTCCCTTTCCTCCAAAAAGAAGTGAGTAAAAAAATTTTATTTTTCTAACCACCATGAATATGGGAAAAATAGCAATTCAGTGCTTTTTACTATCTCTGTTAGCTAGCTTATACCATATTAGTAAATATGAAGACCAACCATATATAGGTTACCATTTCCCCAGAAAACAAACAACAGCGTTAGGGTCTCAAATTGCTCTTAAACTCCACTTCCAACAGTCCGACCTTTTTAAAGCTAATATCATCCACTACCACCGAACCAAAGTTAACCTCAACTATCATAAAAACAAACAATCCCAGAAACTAGTACAAAAATTCAAAAAACTCCTAGAATATATCAGTAAAAATATCTCAAGGGCTGGAGACATCCACCCCAATCCTGGCCCCATATCAACAAGCAACCCTGACTGTCCTGTGAATCTCCCTAAGACATCCCACTAGCTTCAAATTTTCCATCTAAATATTAGAAGTGTCAACAAGAAAGTGCATAATTTACATGCACTCCTAGATACTTACCTACCAGATATAATGTGTCTAACTGAAACATGGCTAAAGCCAGAGATCAAAGACAATGAACTCATCCCACCTGGATATAATATATACAGGAATGATAGAAACCAAAAAAAAGGTGGCGGAGTCGCTGCACTCTTTAAAACTAACCTTAACGTTACCATTAATCCTACCCAACCACCGCAATTCTCTAATGCTGAAATATTCACCTTAAAAATTTACTTGAATAAAGAAAAAAGTATTAACCTAGTCGTTTTATATATCCCCCCCGGGAACAATGCCTATACATTGGAGAATATACTAAACTGGCTAATGAATAACTATCCACAAGAAACTATAATTATGAGTGATGTTAACATTGATTGGTACCTATGCTCTAATGATAATAACCCCACTAACATCAACCTTCATGGTTACTCACAAACTATTACTACATCCACCAGAATGGGAAACTCTAAACAAAAAGAAAGCATTCTTGATTGGATCCTTATAAACAATCACCCTCACACATATCGTCCGAACCCTGCCTAATGAAATTAGTGACCACCTTATCACATATATTACTAAAAATAAACCAGACCACTCCACTGTCCCTGTCTTTAGATCTATAAGAAACAAAAAAAACTTTGACCTCATAAAATTTAAAAATGAGCTGCAATCTTGTAACTGGACACCACTCAAATATCTTCCCCTAGATGAAGCAGTAGAACATTTCAATACCACCTTCCTATCCATACTAGATACCCATGCCCCCAAAAGACTCATCAAAACTAAAACAAAGATTGCCCCTTGGCTCTCAACTGAATCCAAACTCAAAATAAAACTCAGAAATAAAGCTTGGAATACCTGGCGTATAACCAAATCAATCCTAGACCGTACAAAATTCCAACAACTAAGAAATGTAACGAAAAAAGCCATAGTAGCAGACAAAAAAAACTTTTATTGTTTGTTACAGAATAAGCACCAAAATAACCCTCAGAAATTCTGGGCAGGCTTGAATAACCTTCTCCACCCAGGTAAATCATCCACTCCAACTCCTGAAACAGCAATGGATAAAGACCCCATAGAAATAGCCAATACCTTCAATATGTTCTTTACAAACATTATCAAAACCCTAGCCAATCAACTATCCTCTTGCAACCAACCGATCATGGATACATTACCACAACCTTTAAAGACCTTTTTCCTAAAAAGTGTCCCTACATCGTCAATAAGAGCCCTTTTACAGAAACTTAAGCCATCTACCCCCTCTGCAGATCTACTCCCAGCAGAATACCTTCAAAAAGCTGCAGATGTTATAGCCTATCCAGTTTCTATCCTCATTAATCGAAATTTCTCGGAGTCAATAGTACCAACTTTATGGAAAATATCCCATGTTATACCACTCCATAAAGGAGGGAGATCCACTGAATTATCTAATTATAGGCCCATAGCGTTAATGTCCCCATTAGCCAAAATTATGGAAAGATGTATGCACAAACAGCTACTCCACTATCTTATCCATAACAACCTCCTAGCCAACTCCCAGCATGGTTTCAGACCCAAACACAGTACCACAACTGCCCTTCTCTCCTTCACTGACACAATAAACCATAACCGTAATGACAAGAAAGTGTCCTCTGCCTTATTTCTAGACCTATCAAAAGCATTTGATATGGTCAACCATCAACTACTCATGGAAACCTTAAAAATCTCTACCTGGATAACTTGACACTAGACTGGTTTAAAGCCTACCTCTCAGACAGGAAACAAGCAGTATTGTGGCAGAATACTCTCTCCACTTTACTACCAAATACCATTGGGGTCCCTCAAGGGTCCATTTTGGGGCCACTTCTTTCTCGGTCTTCATTAATGACCTCCATACAGTCATTCCTGAGGCCACCTGTATCCAATATCACGGATGACTCAACACTGGTTTGTTCAGATACATCTCCAGACAGACTACTAACTAAAACCCAAAACTGCTTCACCAAAGTCGAAAACTGGCTATTAGGACGACAGCTAATCCTAAATCCTAAAAAAACTAAATTATTAATCTTTCAACCAACTCATAAAAATCATCTTATTGATGTCTCTTTAACATCCAAAAATGGTACTATCATCTCCACAGACCCCCACACGAAATTGCTAGGAGTTACTATTGATAATAAACTGAAATTCGACATGCATATCAACCTGTCCATCAAAACAGTAAACAAAAAATTAGGATCGCTATATAGAATTAAAAACTTCCTAACACCAAGTACTAAAGTCACCATTGCCCGAACACATTTGCTCTCCACCCTTCTTTATTCATCTGCAATATTCACCAATCTTAACAAAACCATACTTGATAAACTATCCAGCTCATATAATCATATAGCTAGATTTGCAGCAGGAACTCCATACAGGACCCATCACTGCACCAACCTCAAAAACCTAACATGGATTGAACTCCCCAACCTTGTTAGAGTTACCCAACTCACTGAGGTACATAAAATTCTCAAAAACCCCGACAATTGTCCTTCACTTCAGAACCTAGTCCTTCCATACTCTAATCTTAACAGTCTACGTTCTGCAAACAGACCACTCATAAAGATGGTCAAAGCTTATAATACTGGAGGAGATGCACTCTTTCCAAACGCCGTTGGAAAAGTCTGGAACTCTCTTCCCACCAGTATTCTTTCCTCTACCTCTCTAACCCATTTCAAGAAACAACTGCTTCACCACTATCAGAAGCACTGGCTCTGCCAATGCTCACCTCCTGACTGACATTTCCTAGTCTCTATTATCTACTTGAATTGTCCATTTTCATCATTTTTTTTTATTTCCTTATATGCATTGGTAACAAATGAATTTTGCAATCTGATTGTTTGTTTGACTTTTGACTTTTTCACTCTCTGTAATTTTATAACTTTGGAAATGTCTGTATTTTGTACAATGATGGAGCTTTTCTCCCCGGGCCTCCGCTGAAAAAGGACATTGTATCCAGTCGGATTTTTTCCCGGTTAACAAATGTAAAATAAATAAATAAATAAATAAGTAGTTTAAATATGTAGATGCATTTTCCTTAATCATCCAAGGAATTCATAGTCATTATTAAGCATACATTGTATACTCTTGTCACAGTTTGTTTCAGTTTTCAAACAAATGCAGAATTAATTAAATGTAAGATTTCAGTTGAAATAGTCTAATTACACTTTATCTGAATAGTTTGGTTAGTATTTTGTCATGTAACTTATTGTACTACTGTCTGTATAATTAATTTTTTGATAGATATATGCTCTGCATTTCTGATTAAGGATAAGACGGTGGGGTTTATATCGTCATGACAAACATCAAAACTGTATAAAAACTATGGGAAGGATTCCAGAAAGTTTGCAAAAGCTATTTATGGACACAGCAGCATGCTGAAGGAAGGCTTCAGTGCACCAGCTGTGGAAGCAGTTTCAAAAAGCACACTGAAAGAACTCCGACTACTTAAATATTTGGTGTAGGATAATTACAGATTCCGCACACAACCATCTGATTGCAAAATGCGTCATGCACACCCAATGCAACTTAAATGCGACAAACCGCAAATCTGACTATGTTTCTGAAATCCTCAATGTATGCTATACAGACCTCAAAGAACAGAAGCTACTACTGTGGATTCTGCCAATTTCTGTAGCAATACAGAAAAAAAGAACATAAAAATGCAACCTGCAGTTAATGAACTGCAACAGGCTGCAGTGATACAAGCCATAAATAAGGATGAGGCTGGGCATCCTAGAAGGCATAGAAAAAGAACTGGTTTGCTTGTTTGTGTCTTTCGGCTTTTCCCAGTTAGGGGTCGCCACAGCGGAACTCCGGTCCGCTAATGATTGGCAGTAGATTTTTACGTGCTGGCTTGCTGGGCCTAACGCACAACCTTCAACGAAGGAACGCCCATGGTAGCTTGTATAAATGTCAGTAATAGGCAATCAAAATGGAAAACAACAAAACCAAGCAACAACATCAAGGAGACAGACTTTAATATGCAATACAAGACATAAAAGTCGCAAAGCTTTCAGGTTATAGCAACCCTTCCTCAATGTGTAATACAGCTTACATAATGCAAGTTTATATTACATTCCAAAGACACAGCCAGCCAATAAAAATGACATATCAATTATTCAATTACATAAGAAATTATGTCTAAAAGACGTGGAAAATGTATATAAAATATATAAAATATATGTGTATACATGGTCACATCTAAACTCATACTTCTGATATCGTTATTTAAAAAAATGACACTTACAAAAAACTAATTTTCAGAAGACTTTATGTTCGCAGCCTCATTTGTCTATCTTTTAAAATAGGTAAAATAGAAGGCAGACTGCTAGATTCAGAGCAAGGCTGCAACTAAACCAGTTGTCAGAGCAGCAAACAGTTGACAGATAGAGGCTAGACAGACAACTGGTACATGTCTGTGTGGATGCTGTGAGGATACTCCAGCTCCCTTGAAACCAAAGTGTGTCTCATCCTGAGTTTACTTGCATCTGGAACATTCCAGGGACACATGCAGGATGCTGCTGGAGTGTCACAGACACCTGCCTGCCATATCCTGACAAAATTCCTGGCAGTAATGTGCAGCAGTGTTGATGACTACATACACTTTTTATCCACCTCCACAGAGTGGAGAGCTGTAATGCACACATTTTATATCACTGCAAACTTCCCCCATGTACTCAATGCAAGAAATTGCACACACATACCTATCAAGACACCACTAAATCATACTGATACATAAACAAAAATAGCTGGCCTTCCCTGAACTGCCAGTTTATGTGTGTAGCAGATGACAGCATAACAAATATCATGGCAACACACCCTGGAAGTGACAGTGATGTTTCCATATGGAGAGAAATTGGGTTGAACGCTGCATACCAGCAATGTGAAATACCTCAGAGACCACTACTGGGTAAGTACAGGAACACAGCTAGGATGTAAGCTAAGGATACCACTCCTGACAATATCCATGCTGACCAAATGGGTTTTTATTCTCCACAACAGGTGATTTTGGTTATCCACTTGAGCAATGGCTGATGATACCATACCATGAACCATCCATCTCTACAGATGAGGCCTACAATAGAGCACATGCAACAACCAGAAACACAATAGATTATGTGCTTGGTGTAGGGAAAGCTAGGTTCAGATGTTTGGACACATCCAAGAGTGCACTGCAATATACACCTGAGAAGGCAGCACATTTGATAATGGTGTGTACAAGTCAGTCTTCTAGCTGCAGGTTTGAGTGAGCTACCCCAAAAAACACAGATGTCATAAAATAATAGCCTACAGGTGTTAGTGGAGGAGCAGGAGGACATAGGTGGCAGAAGACACAGGCATAGGAAGCAAAGGGTGCGACCACAAGAGCAGGCCCAGGCCATATGATACCATCAGATCCACAGCTTTGAGTCATGACAAGCCACACCCACATGAGTACACAGATTAAATATTGATTTTCAGGTGTTGACCCACCACAGCAGCAAGGATTACATCTAATGGCAATTACCCACTAGATGTATACAGTGGCATAACACTGTAATTATAATATATACCATTATGAACATATACAAGACCAACACAATAGGGATCATCATCTCTAGGCACAACTGACATGGGTGTGCATGCAGACTGAGATTGTTATAGCAGTGTATGGCAAACAATAAGGGATACATATCAGTGCAACATATTCCTATTGCTACACTATAATAAGCAGAAAATAAAGAGAAAAAACACAAGACATAATACAGAACTTTAATATCACAAGCCAAATATATCTCTTTAGAGTATGGCTAAAGTAATATAATAAATGGAGTCAGCTATATTTACTAAACTATTGGACTCACTCTACACAGTCTAGGGTGCATTCTACTCTGACCCTACCATGCACAGAAGCACATGGCCCAGGTTGTTCCACAGAGTGGACTGATGGGGGTAACACCACCATGTTGAGGTGAAGGAGCATGACTGTGACTTCACTGCTTTGTCATGACTGGCAGGACCACAGCAGATGATCCAGCAGTGAAAGTGTGTGCCCATTGGAACTTAGACACTAAATCTTGATAGGCAAGGTTAGTTCTGCTTAAAGGTGGCCTGCCTCCCATGTGGCAATCGGCTAAGCACAGTCAGGTCATGCAGAACCCTGCTTGTATTATGGCACTACTGTAGTGCTGTATACATCAAAGCTTCTACTGACCATACCACAGATAGCATACTTTAATTTTGAGAAGCCAGTGATGCCATTACCTCACCGTGACTCCTCTCCTGTCTTTTGTGCAGTACATGCAGCTGATGAGCAACACAATTTGAGGCAGGGGCAAGTGCCGAGATGTCTGATCCATGATGCTGTTGGAAATGTTCATTTGCCTGTAGGAGTAGGCAGACACCCTGTGACACCTGGCCATGCACACCATGTGCATACCTATGTCTAATATGATCACCAGTGCTGATGTGTTGTGGAAAACTGTCAACATCAGCAGCAGTCTCAGCTTGACTCTGTGTTCACCAGGCTCATCCTGTTCACTGTCTAATATCCTCTCATTGTCAGACTGGACAGACAAGCTTCCCTCCACATATGAGGCTACAGCTGCATCCCATGACCATCACCATCTTGTCTGGATTGGGTCTATATTTTATCATCAAAACATCAGATCAACAAATGGAATTTCATTGGAAATGCCAATCATCAATCCTCCCCATCCCACACTAATTATATATACCAACTCCAAGTTCATACTACAGTGGGGAAAGTGCAAATTTCCTGATCCTTACAGTAATACAATCTCAGTAAGATAGGTTCAACAAATGGCATGTTTGATAAAATGCCATTCAAAATGTTGTTTGATGATCTGTTTTTTTTTCGATGAATTAATAGGGATGCATCATGACTGTATCATCATGTCACTGTCTCGTGTGCCAGGAGCCATGCTTCCATATTGAGACATATCAGGTCCCACATCATGATCACTTTATGGGCTAATGGAGGATACAGATAATTGAAGTGCTAAAAGCAGAGACAGATGACATAGATTAGGACAAGGTGCTTACATCACATGCTGGATATCATTAAAGACATATGACACATATAGCTCACTGCAGTGTTATAGATAATAATGGCTTACCCTG
Organism: Protopterus annectens; assembly: GCF_019279795.1. Taxonomy (NCBI): domain Eukaryota; kingdom Metazoa; phylum Chordata; order Ceratodontiformes; family Protopteridae; genus Protopterus; species Protopterus annectens. The sequence continues at coordinate 1,583,684,738 of NC_056735.1, forward strand.
AGGTCTTGTCTGTGTATGAGTCATGGAATCTACATAATAGGGAGTAGATACTTAGGCTACCTAGCCAACATACATGACATATGTGATGAATACAAACAAAACACATACCAGACAACTCTTCCTGGTGTGGTAGAAGAGGGATGAACTTCAACTACTGTAGGTAAAAAAGTCAGCATTATTAATCACATCATAGTCAGCATGAACCATTTGAACAGCGTTAAGACATACAGTAGGTTTTACATAGACATACCACTTGTTTGTGCAGTTGATGAGGTTGGTGCAGTCTGGCCTAGGAATGGGAAGAAGGACACAGTATTTATGAAGGACGACAACAGAAGTAACAGCAATGACACGTATGAAAGGTAGTTAATAGCGTGCCATTGATGGACTCCCACTGCTGTGAATTTGTGTGTTGTACTGCAGATCCTGCAGTGGGAAAGTAAAGGGAAAGACAATACAGTATTCTACTCAGCCAAGAAAATAGTGAGAGCATGACACAGACAACACAGTAACAGGGGCTGCCGATTCTCATGTGGCAGATGTTACACCTCTTGGCCAGATGTCCCTGTGTTGAAAAACAGGGACATTAATGTCATGTAGCTCATATGTGCTACACATTGATGCAAACTATGAACCTGTTGCTGTAGCATACCTGGTCTGTCTGTATTTGCACCTGGACAGCTTGGACCCCACTGGATGTACCTGCTGTGTACAATGTTAGGGAAATATCATTATCACAGTAAACAGCAGTCTCATGACATGAGGCTGAGGCAATAACAGGTAGTGGTTACAACAACACAATATGGAGACCCTTTCCTCTATTCCCTGGTGTTGTTCAGAAGTAGAGGAACCTATGAATATCAGTGCATTTCAAGTCGGTTGCAGTGTTCTGTCTGTCCTGCAGTTGTATGAGTACACGTCATTACACTTATCTTCATCATCATCACCCTGTGTGGATCTGTGTTCATGGTTCAATTCTGCTGCTGTAAATCAAAAATAGCAATATTATGACTATGCATGCAATGGCAATATGCAATAATATACTTATAATCAGCTATGTCATGGAAAGAAAAGACATACATGCTCAGTCTGGAACTTCTGCTTCTATCCCACCTCTTAGTATTCATCACTCCCCTTTTGCTGTGTGCATAGAGGTAAAAAAATATTGTAATGTCATCTGGGGGGGGGGGGGCAATGTTATTCCACCACTGGTGGCATCACTCAATCTCTCATATCGTCATAACCATTTGGCTGCATGGAGGATCATGTCTAAGCAGTATTGTCAACAGGCCTCACAGGGCCTATTGTGACCTCCAACTGCATTAATCATGTTGGTGATGTCAGTCCACACTTTGTTTCTCCAAACTGTATTCCCGGCACATCCAAAGAGTCTCTGTCCATGTTGTTGCATTGCATCTGGTATTATGTAATTTTCCTGTGAGGAGAAATTGTTGTCCTATCATAGTTTACTATCTGAAAGGCAGTGATATGCACATGATCATATTTCTGTGGGATTCTAGTTATGCAGCTAATTATGTGGATAGCGTATGTCACCATAAACAATATGCATTCTTATGCAATGCAAAGGTCTATAAAACACTGTCTGTGACAAATACTAATGTGATATATAAAAAGTAACAACAATCTCTGCATGCATAATAGTTGTAAAAAGAACAGAGCTTGCCACATCTTTAGTGGACATTTGTGGGATTTGAATATCTTATACTGTATATCTGTTGATGGAGGTCCAAAGGCAACAGCATCATGCCACAGGAACTTGTATACAGCTCACAATAAAGTACTATGACACTTAAACAACTTACAGAAAGCATTTGAAAACCTCAGGATCTGTAAGCAGGCCACTGACTGATCCTTTGTATATTGAGCCAGTATAAGACTTTTGTTAACAACCATCAATGAAGAAATATCCATACCAGCAAAGGAACACAGTATTAAGACTTTTGTTAAGAAACATCAATAAAGAAATATCCATAACAGTAGAAAAACATAGTAAATATGGTTAGTATAGGAATCCATGAGGTTTTGTAATTACACCACAGAGCATATGCAATTATCTCTAAGAAATATAGATGATCCATAAATCTGTTTTTATTTACTGTTCTCATTTATGTAAATCTGTCTATACAACTGTATATGAGAAATTGCAACATATCCTTAATGAAAATGCCAACTCCTGTATGCAAAATGTCAATCAAACATGACTCCAGTAAGTTACAATCATTTTTTTCTTAAAGGACACATTTCCCATAAAAATAAATCTAAACAGGTATCTTTAACAGATGTAATATACACATCCACTTAAATTCTCTACATTCAGCTTAACACCCAGGTGCAGTGCAGAAGTACTTAATAGGTATTGTGTGGCACATGTGTGGCACATGCCCGTTATCTTCCAGTCATCTGATAACATGACATAAGTGCCACTTTTAAATACTTATTTTGAGACATTTACAACTCAGACTATTGCTACCTGTGAAATGAGTGGGATCTCACTCGGCAGTTTTCAGTTTTTGCATTTGTACTACATTTTCCAATGGACTATCAAGAGGGCTACTTCAGGAAGGCTGTGACTTGTCCATGTGCCCAACTGGACAGAAAAGGAGACCACTTGGATGCTGACTGTGTACATGGAGTGGAGCATCAGATTAGAGCCAGACCATGGATCTTCACAATGATTGACACCTAGAACTGAATTGCGAGGGAACACACATGATGGACAGGGATCTAACAGACTGGAGTGCAGGTTTGCCACTGCTGTGATGACCTGCATCAGAGTGATAAAGAAAAGCTTTATCTGAAGATTACAGAGGTGTGAAGACAGCCAGTGAATCTGTAAAATAAGTGTCCCAATCCTACAAATAGCTGAGCATACCCATAGAATTTAGAAATATATCTGTGTGCTAAAAAAATCAGATAGATGGGTTTTATAACCATTAAGTAGCTGTCCTGAAAATTAGCTCAATGGGTAATTAAGAAAATGTGGTAACTGCTGTCTATATAAATATAAGCATGATTCCCGTGGTGATAATTTATGTATTAATGTTTATAATATACATGATTCTGAACTTTGTACATGTATATTTGTTTTCAACATATAAAAACATCATTTCACACATTAACTGTCCTCGTGCATTACAGATACCTATAGTTCCTAGGCCGCTGATGACTGTGCATTTTGTAGTTATCCATTATAGTATGACACTATCACTTATTGTAGCAGTATATGTCTGAATAGTAACTCATAAATAACTTCTTTATTTCATTCCTCCTAATAAAGTGAACATTCTTACTACAGTCCCATTTTTTAAGCCAAGAGAAATGCCTGTATGACTGCTTGCACATATGTTTTCAGTTATGTATTTATAGCTGTTATTTCCTTAGAGTATAATGGCCGATATGTATTGGAAGTTTCTTTATCTAACTGTTATCCACAGGAACTTGAATATACACAAGCAGTACCTGTTTGTTAAGAAGAAATGCCTGGTGTATGTTAGCTCAGCCAGTCTGTTAGCTGAGCGTGTCTATTACCTTATCCTATAAAGAACCAGCTAACATGTCTATACTTTGTCATACTGTGGGCTCAAATCCACATGGGGAGACATGTCATTAAAATCTTGGTTTACTTCACTCAAAGCAGCTATGTAGAGAAGAATATTTGACTTGTTTATATTAATGTTTGTTTTGTGCAGTTATGAACTTGGTTATTCATCAAATTCCTACAAATATGCTTGTAATCTGTAATGGTCTGTTAAAAGCAGCTGTTTACATGCAGGGTTAGTAAAGCTTGCTACAGACTGTTATATGTCTGAAATGTTTTTTTTTGGCAATATGGTGTTATTTTCAAAAGTGATAAGTGTTATTTTATCCCTAATTATTAAATTCACTTCGAGAACCATATAATCATTATTTTTTGAGGGAGTGAGATGGGTAGACTTACAGTTGAAATGCAGGACAGGGAAGATGTACGTATTTGCTTGGTGATGTGCACTTTGTCAAGGAATATCTCAGTCCTCTAACATACCTTGCTGTGTCCCTGATGTACAGCAACTAATATGATTCCATTAACAGATGCTTTCTTATACATGACACTGTCCCACTGCCTAATGAATCTATGTTTTCTATTGCTGTGAATGTTTGTGATCACAGTGTTGACATGAATTAATTTTTGCTAAGTATTTATCTACATGCCCAGCACATGTTCATTTTTTGAAATCCTAAGCCAGTATCTATATTAGTAGACCATCTCCATCCAGTTGATAGCATAACACCAACCCCAAGATTTAATAAAATCTGTGTAGGCACAGTGTAGAGCATACATGGAATGTTACCATGTCCATGTACATGGTTCCCCCTCGGCAGTGCACCAGGCATATTAATCATGGAGGTTGCCAAGTGAGAGTGGTGGAATATGGTTATTGTATCAGTGTAGGGAGTGTAGTGCCAACTGTGTCCACAGATGAATAAGACACTCCCTGCATGCACTGTCCAGTTGTATTATGTCATTATTTTATTTTTTTAAGAGTTCTTTCTTTTTTTTTTTTTTAAAGGTATGTTTGTGCAGCATTATGTGGAGTGCGGTAATGTTAAGTGGTGCCAAGACACCTGCCAGACATCTAAAAATAGAAACTGGATGCATTTAATTATGAGTGGGTTTGAGCGGTGCAGCGTGGTGCTCAGCAGTGCTTATAGGTAGCTCAGAGGTATATGTAAAGGTATAGCAGAGTGCCCCATATCCTTGTAGATAAATGGGTAGAGGTACAACCTCATGAGCAGTAGGTGCATGGTTTGAATACACAGAAGACAAAGTAAGCATTTATTTTTGAAATACAAATTATGCCAATTACTTTTAAATTCTGTCTGAAAATGTTTACGCACTGCTTGGCTCTGCTTGCCTTGTTTACAAACTGCTAAGCTCTGCTAAGCATACGATTCTTCGAGTTTTCACACTGTTCTGCTCAGTTGTGCTGGTTTGCCTGCTGCTGACAAGCCATATTTTTAAATGTTGCCCAATAGCTTGTAAGGGTGGGAAAATAGGCTATATTAAGCCCAATAGGTGAGAATACAGCATAATCCATTGGAGTTCTGCCTCTGAAGGGTACTATGGCAGGTGTTGGAGAGGGTGCTTGCTTCCAGGTGCAACACTGGTGCATTCTGAAGTTCAGGGTCATGGCTGGACTCCTAGTAAAAAACATGACAATCAGCTGTTGCAGGGAGGTTTATAGGGCTCAAAGTGTAAGGCAGAGGCATAAGACCAGCTGGCCAGGGAGCTCACCAGTGTTACTGGTATCCCCCACACAGGTGAACAGTGTTGCCACCACCTTGATGACCTGAAGTGAAGAAAGGTTGATCTTTTGGACACCTGGGTCCAGCAAGCTTGGGCAGGGAATGCCACACAAGTCTGTACGTAATTTTACTTCTGTTATACCAATATCTATTCTGAATGTCTATTAAACCGGTATGCGTAAAGGTGTGCTTCACTCCCAACAGCTGCAGTGGAGAGGGCTCACAACATCGAGGTGCATGCCAGGCACTTGGCCAGGTTGTGCCGTGAGTGTGTTGAGTACAGATATATTATGCTAACTGTACTGAAATAAGCTAAAAAGAATGAAACATTAAATAAATATTAAAGCAATAAAGTATATACAGTAAAGTTTGTATTTAAATAAATGTGGACATAGAGCTGTAGTGCAATAAATGAATAATGCCAACTATAATGCAATAAAACCATGAAAACAATACCATTATCTACGTTAAAGTATATACAATAAAGTCAGTAGTGCAATAAATGTGGAATTAGAGCTGCATTGCACAGCCTGAATAATGACAACTGTTGTGCAATAAAATACTCAAAACAATACCAGTAACTGCACTGATCTATAAACAATAAAGACTGTAGTGCAATAATTGTGGAATTAAAGATCTGCCATCTGTTCTGCAATAACACAAGAACCAATACCAATAACACCAAGGTAAATAGTGTACATCAGGATCGTCTTGTTTTAACCATTGCCGTAGACCTGTATCCATTCAGGCTGCAAAGTAAGGTGCTGCAGTCAAGTACAAAACTGTAATAGCTGTAGAATGCCAAATGTATTGTTTAACACATGTAGTACTGTTCAAAGCTGTTTCTAGGTCAATATTATTCACATAATGCTCTGCCATCCGCAAACAGCAGGTAAGCAAGGTATATGGGTGAGGTAGCCAACCCATGATCTGATATTGTTTGTTGACTTCACAGATATTGCAACCTACTAACAACATATTGTGTACACCTGCATTCTATATAGCAATGTATAGATTACCTGCTAGTCTAGTATACAACTGTAGTACTACTACCAGGTCATATTTTGGTTCCAGGAGAGATCTAGGTAAATATCAGTCAGTAATCTGCAGTGAGTGAGTAGCTCAGTTTGTTAAATGTTCTGTATATAGTACATTTTGCCCCACAGAGAACAAGGTTCGAGTCCAGTGCTATATAGCATTAAATATTACTTTATCAGTCACATAATGTTCACAGATTTTTTCTCCACAGGAATTACAGGTAAATGGTTGAGGTAGCCCATATTATGAATAAATAATTGTGTGTTTAGAAGTCACACACAGACTGTTAAAATCATTAGCAAGAATGTGAAAATACAACATATAGCATAAAATAAAGGATATATATATATATATATATATATATATATATATATATATATATATATATATATATATATCATAGAAGAAAAGAAATAAAAATCTGTAATCTTGGTATGACTGTATGCCTGGTGTGATGTTAAAAGATGCTGCAGTCAATTCATGCATTCGATGCAGATGTCCTCTGCAGCCACTTCTCTTGGGTTCTATCCCCATGCCTGGCAAGCAAGGCATAATAGTTGTTTAGTTTCTGTACAGTACACATACATGTCTCTCAAGTGTCATGTTGTCACATAATGTAATTAGTAGTACGTAATTAGTCTGTCACAGAATTAACATCAAAATGATTACCTAATTTTTATAGTATCACTACAACAGCCTGCAGTACACCTTGGTAGTTCTATAGGTCCACCTGATGTGCAAGTGTTTTGTGTAGTTGTGTACCCACAGTTGTTACAACTTGGCCCATACTGTCCCATGCGAATAGCTTGAGAGGTATGTATGTGCTACAGCAGCTATAGGGGACTTGTACACATAAAGAAAGGACAGACCTGTAGAGTAGATAGTAGTGCTGTTGTCAAGTAGATGGCCTATAATGGTACTAATGGACTGTTTTTCTCTCTCTCACCACCCTTTATCTTCATGCATTTATTATTGTTATTCATTGGTTATGGTTTACTATTAACATATGTTGTTACATTAACTGTATTTTGGGGCATGTGTTTTATTATTGTTATTTATTATAATGGTTGCATATTAACATATCTTGTTGTATTACTGATTTTGTTGACCTTATGCTGTATCTGCTGCCAACATGCTGTTAACATATCAACTGTTCTGTTATTTATTGTTGTGTGTCACATAATATACACTGATATGTAATTGAGCTATTTCCACTGTTCTGGCATGCTATTGTTACTAACAATGTTTTGCTCATAACTAACCTGTACTTATTGCTATACCTCTATCCCCACAGCAAGTTGGGGTAGGCTGGTTCCTGGTGATCCGCCTACCTTGCCTCAACTGCCACCTGTGGCATCGGGTGGAACCACCTGAGGAGATGGGGCCCGGCCTCTCCCTGGAAGAGATGTTAGAGGGGCTGCAGTCACCCAAGAGCAACTGCCAATCATGGTGCGCAAGATCATTCATAGGACGTATGAATGTTGCCTCCATTAGATTGAGGGCACACTGGTCAACCTGGTGGAGAAGGTTGACACTGGTGACCAGCCTCCAACACAGCCAACTTTGAGGCAGTGAAGGATTGGTGTTAATTGCCCATGGGTGGGGACGTCAGTCACACTGCTGCCATTTGGAGGCACATGTGACTCTGATTCCACAACATCCTCCCAATTCAGGATGTTTATTCCCCTCATGTGCCACACACCACCCCTATCTGCTGTCTTGTCTGTCTGCTATCACATCCTCTCTTACTCAACTTCCCTCCCCACATGTACCTATGTCCCTTCCCCAACATTGCACTCTCTCCTTAAAAAAAAAAATCGGGCACCTGTCCCACAAAAAAAAATCACCCCACTCATAGCTCTCAATTTTGCAGACGTGTCCACTGGGCACAGCTAATTTGGTCCAATTGGCTTGACAACACATTTATGTTGTCCTCAACCCTCTCTCTCTGGGGTTTGAGAGTCCAAATTCATCTTCAAAACCTGACAAAATGCACAGCTGTTGCTGTACAAGAAATGGATAGCTATGGTTCTTTCCTACACCTGTATTTCACATCCCTACCTGCCTTTCACATTGTGTTTCCACCTGCTTTCCCCCATTTCATCACTTTCCTATCATCCAATTTTTCTTTTCTTTATATTTTTTTCTTGTAGGTTTGCTCAGATTTGTGCTGAGCAGTGAGGTGCAGCATGCAGTGCCACTTCGCTTAGCTCAGCTTAAATGAGCTTTAATGAATTTTAATGACTACATGTGTATTACATTGTTACTCACATAAAGAAAATAAACACCTCTGCCAACTGTCAAACCCAGGCCCCTCTCACCTATAGCATACTGCATTAACCTACCACAGTACACAGGCCTTAATTTAAACCTGTGTTTCCAGCATAACATACTGATTGCTAACTACAATCATTATGCATGTAACTGAAATAAAACACTAATATGAAAACTGGGAGTGTACCCTGGAGTCTGGTGCAATACTAAATAATAAGAGAGACATATACTAATGGGTGTAAGTGAGACCTGTGATAGCAGGTATATGTGACCTTTTATCAGCAACTTATGGAAAGACACCTGCTAAGGCAACAGTGGTAGAGTACGTGTACAACTGGGACCCTGGTGCAGAAATACTACCATATAAAGCCATGCACATACTCATGGATGTAGAAATGTTTCTCATAGCCTATATATGTGCACATATATCTTGCAAATACACATGCTGTTACAGTGTCTTAGTAGCTCAGTCTGTTAAGTGCCTTGTATGTAGTATATTTTCCCACACACAATCCTGGGATCAAATCCAGTGTTATGTTGCACTTCAATTACATTGTTGTGAAGACAGCAAATAATGACTGAGTCATGCAATTTTAATCTCCACGGGTTACTGCTACTTAATTATTTACTACCCATTTTTGCAAGTCAAAGGCCTGCAGGTAGAGGCACACTGCACATATCTGTATAGCCTAACTATATGTCATCAATTATTCTGTTATTGGCACTGTTGCATAATAGATGCACCTTAAGCACATGCCTCAGTTGGACTGTAAAGGGTACCCTTACCCTGGCTCTGCTGTAATGACAGGGCTGCCACAGCTGCCACAGTTACACCTACAGCTTGCTGTTCTATGTGTTCTTGGCTGCAGCAGCAGCTGCAGCCTGTAGAATACACAGCTGCATGTTAAGGTAGCTGCTACAGAACTTCCATACCTCCCAACCCCCTAGAACAAGGGACTGGACACAACCATACCTAATGGAGGGGGAAAGGCCCACAGATAGGGACATATTTAACAGTTTGCTCCTACAAAGATAGTAAGTTGACAGAATAGCAGCTACTGCATTAGCATGCATATTCTGACAGGTGTGAAGTGTGACACTCACGTCTCTCTTCCCTTACTGACCTCAACTGATAATGTTTGTGAACTGACAGATGACTACAATGTCATGTGATACTGACCTACCATATGAGGCAAATCTGTGGACATGCTTTATAAATCTCTACAGTGGACAGTATTTGTACCTACCCTCTGTGATCCTGTAGTCTCCACACCTCAGTAATGTCTATCTCAAAAAATAAGAAAGGGGGCAAGGCCTACATAAAGGCCTTATATATTGCACTGTGGTGGCATGTCATTGGCTAATGATAGTGCAAGTCATGTGTTTTCATTGCAATTATCAATTCTGATCCACAGATTGGTGCAGAGGCAATTACCTGCTAATGAACATTACCTTCAAAATTCAAGCAACTGGTTATGGGGAACAGGTCTGTATTAGATTTCAGTCACACAGACAGCATATGTCCAAAGCATTTCTAGAGGAAAGATTAAAAAAAAAGAATTCTGCACTCCATCTGGTATGTAATAGAGTTCTCCATATAATGGGATGCAGATGGGAGGATGGTGGTATGGGGAATAGGGATTACAGCACCAGGCTTGTCTTAGACATATTTCATTGACATGTCATTGATATTCTGCTGTCCTACACCTACATGCATGCCTCTCAACTGTCACTGCCTTCAATCACATCTCACCTCTGTCCCTGTCAATCCCTCCTACAAGGGTTGGCTGTTGTAGGAAAGCTAGTGGATTACACATAATACATTGTGACAATAACTAAGGGTGTTCACTCCTGTAACATCAAATGATGTACTGTAATTCACCTTTCCTCATTCTGTTAATGTCACATAAATAGTTCTAACATTGTAAAAGTGTTCATGAGTGTCCCTGATGTACTCTGGCTAAGTCCCTGTTTCATTGACATTTGTCCCTGTTTGTTTGAGAGCTATGTCTAACATATCTGTCGACCTCCTACAGCAAGAAATCAAGATAAAGCCAAAATTAATGGGCGAGGGGGGGGGGGGCCCAAACTCAGCGACAGTGTATAAATATTGCCAGTACAAAGTAAAAACCTGAATAGACCAACAGATATTACTGTAGCATAACTGTTTTCTGAGGATTATGATGTGTGAAAGTCAGATTCTGTTTTTATTTTCTGACATTAGCCATCAATGATTGGCCAACCAATTGTCAAATATCCACAAGTTTGTGTGAAAAGGACCATATCTATGAGGCAAACATCTTGATATTCTGCAAACATTTGTATAGTTGAGAAGTGTGATGCCTACAGGGAACATATACTACAGCAGGTTTGCATTGCTTTCTGTCATTGTGGGACACTAATGTTGCTGGACTGTCCCTATATAGTTGTTGCCATAGCATACTGCTATTTGTCTGACAGTGGCCGTATGACATATTAGTGAGAATTCGCCTGTAGGGGACACACCACACTAGACTGCAGTGATGGGTGTAAGGCCATACAGCAGAATCTGCCACAGCACACAGGGACATAAACCAGTATTGCTACTGTTTTGGTGCTATCCACACTTGTAGTGTGTTTCCAGACTGTGGGGTATGACATGTGAGGGAGCAGTGGATAGTGCAGGCCATTATGGGAGTGCAGGATCTGTACATAGTCCTGTAATGTGTTCCCCTCTTGTTGTCTTTCAGGAACCATGTACCACAAGAGACATTCAATATTATCAACTGCAGAGAATGACATCATAATGGATTGCCTCAGACACCACCATCACATCTTGCTTTCCAGGAGTCAGCACAATTGTGAACAGTGGGCAGCATTCTGGTCAGACCTTGTGTGGGCTGTTAATCAGATTGGCCAACAGGACAGGACCTACGAGCAGATCCGACACCGGGCCACAGATATGGTGAATGCTGCCTGGTAAAGGGCAGCTGCTGTTGCCAGGGATCGGTGGAGTGCCTTTGACAGAACAACCACTCTCGGCCACAGAGTAATTCCTGGTAAACCTAGGATCAACCAACAGCTACCAGGCATCCATCACGCCATACATCCTGGAAGTGAATGCCACAGCATCCACAGAAGAGGAGCACCCAGGCAAGCTTATTGTGTTCACCAGTGTAGTACTGTATCGGTCATTGTGGTAGGCTGTACATACCAGTACATGGGTGTCAGGTCTAGCTGCATTAGGAGGGGGATTGGGTTTTATGCACAGTTGTGCACACATACTCAGAATGTCAACAACATAGCCACTATTACCGTAGCTACTTTACATGTGGATATATGCACATATTACCTTGCAGTGCCTGAACATTTGGTGGTGCTGGCACTACATCTCCCTCATCTTTTCATAGGTCTATCAGGTATGGCCAAAGTCAGTGGTCCTGTACTGGTAAGTGTGATACTGTTGTTTTAGGGATCATATATACCCTAAGAAAGTTAAGGGCTGCCATTTCTCGCTATGTACAACTGTTGTGCTTAGCTAGAGTTGAATATTTGTATATTTCATCCTGGAGCAGTTAACTACAGTGAATAGACTGGGTAATCACAAGTTTGTAATTGTAAAAACATTAACACATTTGCTCTTATAGTTATGAGTGACTATGCAGCCTGCTATACATGAGGAAGTTACTCCCAAATGCCTGTTCAAACACAGTAGGAAGATGATACATACTTCAAGCAGTGATGCTACTACTGGCATGTCATTCTCAAGATAGGTGTACTGTGTTTTATGTGTAGTTCTATCATATACACTGTCATATTGCATACCTCTCAGGTGTATTGTACTGGCAACATTAACTGGATGTAGCTGAAGTGCATGTTATAGAGGAACTGACTTGTCTCTGTATGTTGTTGTGAGTTTGTCTGTTGTGCATGGGATCAGAGCTGAGAAGATGTGGCATGTCTAATGCAGTTGTGGATACTCATGTGTATGAGTCTGTTTGGATTACCATACCTAATAGTGCAGGTAGCAATGTACTGCTTTTGTCTTGCTTGTCACAGGTGAATGGGGGGAACTGCTTCTTTCAACCTCACAGCCTGATCTCAGTGTCTCATCGGACTCTGATGATTATGGTGGCCATAAGGAGGCACAGGTGGGGTTGCTGGTGACTGAATCTGTCCAGAGGTTGATATCCCTTTTCTGCCCCCAATGTCCCTGCACACAGTCAGTATGCCCACACATATCCAGTCCCCAGAGGTCACAGATATTAGACAGTCAGACGGTGGTGACATTGCACAGGACAGTGTGAAAACAATGGCATCAGTGAGTGTAGACACTGGCCATACCCAAGACCTAGTGAGGTCCTTCAAAGGCAGATTGACTGGGATGCTCAAAGGAGGACTGATGTCCATCTACCACCTGTGGCAGATGTCACATCATGGGTCACTCATTGCATGTTTTGGGCTATCACAGAGGCACAGGCACATTCTGAATGCAACATCAGATGGATGCTTAGGGTTATGGATACAGCACAGTCTGACATCCGTGACTACCTCCATCACATTGGTGACACCCTGGATTGGTTCACTGATACAGAGGACAGAGGGTGGGCTGAGACAGTGTCTGTCTTTGACTGCACATTGTCTGTGCTGGAACATCTGGTTGAAGTTGGGCATTGGACATGGGGACAAAGATTAGCAACATCATCTGCTGAAAATCCACGTGGCTGTGCACACTCATGCTCCTGTAGTGGCAGTACCTCCAGTGCTACAGAGGGAAGTGTGCTGTCCACACCATGATGTTGCAGGCCATGGGGACATGGTCCTGGGTGGTCCCATGGGAGACACGGGCCCAGCAAGACAGCAGTCATAGTCAGCTACTAGCACCGCATCTGACCTTGGGCATGGTGGTATCAGTGCTACTCCTGGTGGAGCCATTTCCCAAGTTCATGGCCAGAGATGGTGAACTGTCCAGTCTACCATATACAGTCCACAGCTGTCCAACATATACACGTGTAGGGCTAGCACTGGGTTTGACTGTCTACAGACACTCACACTCAAACAACACTGTCACATGCAGGTCATCAACAGGCACACACATGGCACCTCTCCATGGCCCATCTAACTAGCACCCCTCCTCACACACACACACACACACACACACACACACACACACACACACACACACACACACACACACACATTGTCAACTGTTTGGCACAGCCTAGGGTTCTGGCGCTCCCACACCACATGCTGTGCATGTGATGATACCTGTGCCACATCCCTGCCACTAATGCAGGGACATGCAAATATGTGTCTAATGCACATAGAATTTTTCCCTGTACACTTTGGACACCAACACGATGTCTGCAGTACTACCTATCTGCTTGATGGATCTCTCTCCCACTCTCATATGCATGCAATTCTCCTGCTTGTGAGGTGATTTGCATGCCACAGACACTTGCATGTTTGCCCACTTGTGTACTCCTGTCAGCTCTGTTTACTGGATCACACGTCTGCTTACTTCCCTGTAAGCACCGTGCCACTATGCCTACATGGAAAAAAAAGATCATGTAGGCTTTATTGAATTCCCCCCAAGTCCTTTCACTGCATTCACAAAACACACTTTCAGGCAAGTTTGATTAGCAAAGCAAATAGTTGGCAAGGTTTGAGTTTGGTGTATACTTCAGTTACAGGTTTGACTCTCCTGTTCTCCAGGCAATGGCCATATGCATAAAAACCTAATTACATCTTTCAAAATAGTTTTCTAGAACTTGATATGTGAGATGCATAGCCATATTTTTGAAGAATACATCATTCAGCATTGCTCTTTTTTTTTTTTTTCAGGTAAGGAAGACCAGACCAGAAATTGTACTTTGTACATTGTGTGGGTGGACAGAATTTAGGAGCAGTGGAGGGAGAGAGGCACGTTGATTGCTTTTTTTTTCTGTTTTGAAATGAAATGCATCTGATTCTTCACACAGGCTTTGTGTATTGTTCACATTACCATGTATATTGCTTAGAATTTATGAATACCCATCCTGTATCAGTAAGGTAGGTGCAATAGTTTCACTACAGCTGTGCTTAAAACTCTGATTTAAATCCTAAAGTGTTGAAATATCATTCAGTGTTAAGTCACTTTTATATATATCTGCAGACAGTTTTTGAAATGTATTCCACAACCTAAACAACAGTCGCATTTGTATATTTGTCACACATATGCAGTGGTGGCTGGTAACTTCAAATCAAAGGGCGGCTGCAGGAGACAGCTGAATGGGTGGGGTCAATGGGAAGGGGTATGGCCAACTAGAAAGGGGAGGAGCTATGCTCAAAACCACAAAAACTGTAACTTTAATTAAATACGCTGCCCTGGGTGCCAAACCATCATTATGAGAGTCCAATCAAGACAAAATGAAGTGTAGAAGAAAAAACATATTTCAATGCATTGGCTGCTTGACAGCTTACTTAATATCTAGATGGAAACAAAAAGGTTCTGAGGCATGAAAAAAGAAATTACTTTTTAAATACATTACTGGAATGCCAGTCAAAATCAAGTATAAGAAAAACAAGCAGCACTCAACTCAAACCACTTCTCCTTGCACGGCAGTTCTAATTATAATTTATATTCAGCTTTATTAAAGTACCAAGTAACATGCTGAAAGTAACAATCTCTGCTATACCCCCACTTGTAAAAATGTTACTTATCCAAAAAAGACCTGCTGCCTGACAAAAACTTTCTACTTGTTTCATGGGGAAAACATGATCAAAGTAAAAAATTAAAAGCAAACAAGAAACAAGCTCAAGATACATTGCTTAAAGGATTACTGTACAGGTAATGGACCACACATGATAGATTATCATTCTGTTTGGTTTACAGGTAAAGCCTGCAAAGATGACTGCAAGTCTCCAACAAATGTAATGAGCTTCTTAGAATAATACAATCCTGTCCTTTATTACAAATACTGTGATATGCATTTTAATACCCAAGGCTTATACATTATCTAGTTATCTAGTTATGTAAGTATTCTCTGCATGGCAACAACAGAAAAACTTTCAATGTTGGCAATTCTTTAACAGTATGTTTTTAAAGCTTACTTGCATCTTTGGTATAACCAAAGTGCACAAAGATATGATGGATCCACCCTTAATGCCAATAGTTTCGGCTGACGGATCTAAAACAGCACCCCTTGCCAACTTTCTTGATACAAAATTAAAAACTTTTTGTGGTATGGGCACTCAGATTTTGAAAGACTCTTGGGAATTTTTGAAGGGCATTGACCCTAGTGTAAATTACAATCAGGTGACTTTTGTTAGATTGATATTAAAGACCTTTTCACGGTTATCCCCCACAGTATTGGAATTCAATGGCTTGAAGCCTGCTTAGTTGAGAAATGCAAAGCCTCCACCAATAACTTACATTTGATTCTTTGGTTGATGGAGTTCATTTTGCATAACAATTTTATATTTTTTGGAGGAGAATTTTTCCACCAGCTCAAAGGGGTAGCAATGGGTGCCAATTGCGCCCCACCTACTCCAATATAGTATTAGCTTGTTGGGAAAAGGAGTTCATCCTTGAATCTGAATTTTGGAATTATTGGTTGCAATATACCAGATTCTTTGATGATATTTGTTTGTTGTGGATGGGAACCAATGAAAAGTTACAGGAGCTTTTAACATACATTGAAACGACCACAAATTTCTTGTATTTCACCAGTAATGTTTCAAAGAACACTTTACAGTTTCTGGATGTAGAAATTGAAAAGACTGAAATTGGGAATGTCATATCAAAAATATTTCGTAAAAATACTTATTCAAAGTCTTTTTTACATTTCAATAGTTTGCATTCCATGTTTCAGAAAGAGTTTGGTAAGGGGACAATATATCCGAGCCAGCAGAATGACTTCCTGTGATGTTGACTTTGAAATAAAATGCAATTTGTTGGATGCTCTTTTTAGAGATAGGGGATATCCCACTGATTTCTTACAAGACATTAGAAATGATGTTGTTTTGAATAAAGGCAATAAATTTTCCCCGGTTTTGGGTTTGAATTTTATAGTCAGCTTTGAACAGACTGGTAAGGATATATTAAACAGGGGGGAGAATAGTAGAGCTTTTATTACTGAATATAATGCTGACCTGTTTTATTGTAGCAATGTAGTCTGAAAAGAATGGGATAATTTTTTGGAACTCACCGATCTACCACTGGTAAAAAACCTGCCCTTGAAGTTTACTTTCAAGAGGGGAGGAATATAAAAAACTTATCAAAGATCAAAGAAGATCTTTGAATACCAGTGGAAAACTTAAAGGAACATTTCGGTGTGGGGCCTGTTCCCAATGCCAATATATTGTACATTGTGAATGGGTCTACGTACCCACTAGAGATAAAAAGATTAGTGGCCAACTCCACTTCAATTATAACAATGAAAGAGTGGTCTACTTGGCCAGTTGTTCCCCCTGTGGTGCATTTTATGTTGGGAAAACGGAGCGAAAGATTAAGACTAATTTATGAACACGTATGAGATTAAAACCAAAAATGAGAAAAATGCTCTGTTTAAACACACTGTGGTCTGCCAACAAGCTATGTTTTAAGTTTTTTTTATTTTTGAACAGGTCCAGGTGGACCAAAGGGGTGGGCCATGGGAAAATTTATTGGAATATAGGGAACTGTATTAGCAGGTTTTATTAGATGCAGCAAGACGTCCAGGACTTAATGAAAACATTAACATTCCCCCACTTTTAAAATTAAGAGCTGCCAAATTATGACATGTATTTTTTACTGGTTGTTACTATCATTACAAAAAGTATTTTATGAAACCAACTTTTCAGCAAGTAACTGGGATTTTTATTAGAACTTTTAGTATATGTTGTGTGAAAAAAAATGTATTCTTGGATTTAATATTTCTTGGCCTCTAGATGGTGTTATTGCACATGTGGATAAACTGTTACACATTTATTTTCTTGTTTTTAAGTTAAATATTGGAACTTAAACTTTTAAGTACATTTTCACATATTTTTAAAGTTTTTTTTTTGTTTATACATGGTTGAATGTACTTAATAATGTGTAGGATTTAGGTGTACCAAATTTATTAATGACCTTTTAGTAGAGTTTTAACAATTAAGAAATGTTTATATATGTTTGTATTTATTAAATTTATTAATTGAAAGGTGCTGCTGATAGGTCTAATCCCAACCTATGGGTATAAATGTTAGGGGGGGGTATTGATGGGTGTATTTCTGATGAAGTCTAATTGCTAGACCAAAACGTGCGGCATTTGCAGAGTTAATGAAGCATGCACCTCAAGTGGAGTTTATATCTCTTGTTGCATCTTTCGTTATTTCACCTGCTTGCTTTGGATTTCTTGTGTGATTTGGCGAAATACCTCCCTTTATGTATTTTTTACTTGCATCTTGCAATCTCAGACAAGCTTACCTGATGGTCATTAAAGCATTGCTACTTAAACACAGAGCAACAGGTACTTTCTGAGCAATAATAAACATAAATCAACAGTATAAAAATATGATAGAAACCAGAATATTCTGAAAAATCAAGGACAGAATAAAAGTAGCACTTGTATCTACCTTGTATGGGGGGATTCTGCACATTTACACTGCATAACTGCTCCTTGCCTTATTTGGACACATCCAGAGTCACTACATGGGGGAGTGGGGTGCAACAAATATGTTACAATTTGAAATGCCTCTGGCTGACTGTGATGGCCCTGACACATTTGTCATGCCTGTCAACCTCAGAACAAGAAATATGGACAGAGCTATACATAGAAGTGGGACAAAGGTCCAGAAATAAGGACAATTTTTAAATATTGCTCTTATAAACTTAGAAAGATAATAGAATAGTGGGTCTTGCATTAGTATGAATTTTCTGAAAGATATGAAATCTGAAACTCACAGGTCTGTCATTATTTTCTAACTTCAGTCTTTAATGATTTGCCACTAATTTACCAAAAAAACACAATTTTATGAAAAATGGACCAAAAATGTGATGGGAAAATATAAAATTGCCACACAATACAGCTGGGAACCTGTCAAAGAAGTGACGCTTTTTTAATATTAGTACTGATAACTTGAGCAGCTGACAAAATAAAAGAATCTACATGCATTTCTGAAATAAAAGTAATCTATAACTCTGATTGCTACAGTTATTTCTTAAATGTAAGCCCTCCACGTTTTCTTCCAAAATTGCCATTTTGTGGTGGGATTTTTAGGGGAAGAGCAACATTTGTGCCAAAATAGGGGACAGTTGAGAGGTTTGGATATGCCTAATTCTATAAAGCAATTTACTTGCATGTACCTCTCAACCTGTTCATGCAGGAAATCTGGACAAGGCCAAATATACTGGGGGAACATATAAACATTACTGTAAATTGTTGTATAAACTGAAGGAAAGCACCAACTCAGTAAATACAAAACAGCTAACACCATGAAAAAAAGTCTTCTGTTCCACTGGAATATAGTTCTCCTTTATTGTAAAACGTTACAAATGAGCGCTTTCGTCTGCTCAAGGCAGACTTCTTCAGATGTTTTACAATAAAGGAGAACTATATTCCAGTGGAACAGAAGACTTTTTTTCATTGTATAAACTGAGACAATTGATAGAATAACCGGTCTTGCTTTAGCATGCATTTTTCTGAAGGTTATAAAGTCTGAAACTCAATATCTGTCATTATTTAGTGACTTAATTCTAAATTATTTGCCAAAAAAACACACATTTTATGAGGAACAAACAAAAAATAAGAAGCAAAAATCTATTCATTCTGTGAAAATGTGGACAGTTGAGAGGTATAGTTCAGCCGGGGCTGTCTTTGAGTTTCCCACCCTTCCCCCTCACAAAATCATGGTCGAATGGAGCCTCCCCACTGCAGCCATTCCAATGAACCATTACTTGGCTATTTCACCTCATTTACCATAAACACTAATGTGCATACTGCTTTACTTATATGATGATTTGGACTTCATTTGAAAGTTTTATTTTGCATTTTACAGCACAAACACTAAGACATCTGCTAAATAAAGCAATGCAATCTCACAATGAAAACAGACTTAGCATTAAAACTTCTCTGACTTTGAAATTCACATTCATTGAAACAGCATTGAAACCCACATTCAAAGAAAATCCATTTTGCCAATGGGAGATAAAGATTAACTTTGGGCTGTTTTCAAATCATAGGCCCCTTGCACACGAAACATACATGTGGTCTTTGATACACCTTCCTGATTGTATTAAATTATATTCCTTGTACAATATAGTACAGTTGTTAGAGGGCATTTTAAATTTGTTTTGAACATTTTTCCAGTAAACAATGAAACAAAATGCATTCACCAATAATGACAAGACTGCCCAATTCAAAACATTTCTATCATAAAAGTCTACTCAAACTTCTACAGTCCACCAGTATCAGTAAATATGCACAATCTCTGAAGAAGTAAAAGTCATCTAAATAATTCCACATTAAAGAAATCTGTAACTAATGAAGAGGTTGCTGCTAGCAAACAACTTTATATTTCATTATTTTATCTACAAAGTGCCGATTGCCCTTGTGGAATAAATTGCCTAAGTTGCATTAAAAAAACGATAAGCTAGTAATATTACAAAAGGGAATGGTTGGCAAACTGATAGCAGGTTCATAATTACTAGGTATCTTCACCAAGAAGGACTGCAGCATCCACCCCCTTTACAATACAGTAGCATCTACTTACTGTGGGAGTAGAACCCACAGCCTTCTGCATCAAAATCAAGTACACTAACTATTGTGCTATTAACAATGCGAGCAGACTTGGCATAAGCAGCACTAAACTTTTGTTCCCCTGTAGCTCTCAGCTTCTTGTAAAATCTACTTGACACTCAGCTGTATCTCTGAACTTTGCAGCACAAGAAATCTGGAAAAAAGACAAAATTTGGGGGGGGGGGCAAAAGACCAAAAAACAGGGACACATTTTAAACATTACTTGTATAATATTGGAAAGTTGTTAGAATAAAATGCTGTGTTACCACCACACATTTCACTGCAAAGTATTGAACCCAGGACCCTGTGCAAAACAGTCAGAGCAACATACTACTATGCCAAATCTGTTTTTTGAAAAAAAATGAGGAAGACTGAAACTTAAATGGCTACCATTTAGTGAATTCAGTTCTCACCATAGCTGTTAACATCTTAGTACAAAACACCTGAACAAAGCCAATGATGGGGGGAATACAGCCCCCAAACATATTCAGTGAGTTCAGTTATTACCACAGCTCTTAACCTTGGCAGAAAAAACCTAGATGAAGCCAATAATGGGGGAATACAGTCCCAAAAATAGGGGCAGATTTCAAATAATCATCAAGGACACCAGAGCAAAGACACAGAGAACATGCAGACTCCACACAGAAGGCACGCCAGCCAAGAATCAAACCAGACAACCTGTAGTTATTATGCAACAATTCTACCACTGCACCACTGGCTGTGTTAAGACATAAAAATGCAGAAACCACATATTTTATGAGGAACAACAGAACAAATATGAGGCAAAAATCTGCAATTTTTTTGCAAATGGTGGTGGGTAAGGAATTCAGGCTCTTGCCACTTGGGCCCAAGGTTCAAGCCTTATTCTCTACCCACCACCATGTAGCAACTGGGGTATTATGCACACACTACCTGAGCCAAACCCATGGGAGCACCAACCTTCCGATCCCTTTCCAGTCTATGCAGTTTTAACTGCATAGACTGCGGGGAAATTTGGAGTTGCATATTGCCTTTGTAATCCAGACTGTTGGTGGAGACAGTCTGGATTCTGTGTGCATCCTCCAGACTGGTTCACCAGCAGTCTGAATATTGCGAAATGCTGTGAGTTGCATGTTGCCTTTGTAATCTGGACTGCTGGTGGAAACAGTCTGGTTCTGTTTGCATGCTCCAGATTGGTTCACCAGCAGTCTGAATATTGGGAAATGCTGCACATGCATGATGTTCTGGGACTCCTGTAGTCCAATAGCATGAGTCGCCACTGCACATATGTTAACTTGCATGTTTTGCCTCCTGTTTATAATAGATGTGTATCTTGATGACTGATCTGTTATATTTGTATTATTTCTTAATCAAACAATCCTTTAGTTCAACATTGGCATTGCATTTGTTTACAATACTGTATGTGTTTTTGTTGCAGCACACTTGTATCCTAGGTTTGTTGCTGCTTGTGCAGTTGGACATTTCTTTGTAACATTTTATAACCAGCAAGCATCATCAGGATGTGTGTATTTTGCAGGCTATTGATGGACGCTAATTGTAGGTAGGTAATGAATACAGATTTACACATGCAATACTGTTAGTACAACATCTATTAAATTCTTATATGTCATAGGCTGTGGTGTTTGAACATAATAAAACATTTATTTATTATACTGATGTGTGTGTTCAGCCAATTGCCATGCTACCTGCCTCAGATGTTTGTTATATGGCTTGCCTAGTTTCCAAAATATTGTCATCTCACTTTTTCCTAATTTTAACAATGTTACTTGGTGGCTGTTCATATGAGTCATTACATGCAGAGACTACATTTTATAGATTCATAGATCTTTTACAAGGCTAATGACCAGGCAGCCTTTCTAGGCCTAGACAAGTTTTCACAAATGAATAATGATGTCGTATATCTAGATAGGATATTGAGGGCCAGGCATTTATAAGGTACCTCTGTCCAGGTCCATTTCCCCATCCAGTGGTTTAGGCTGTGCTTAAATTGTTTAATAGACAAAATCAGTTTCACATGGATTGGAACCCTGTTTATAGGAAGTGCACTCTGTGAGACACATATCTGTCTCTCTAGCATGCTCTGTCTAAGACAGGCACAATTCTAGTCATTCGATTGAATATTCCTGCTACTGTCTGACTTATGAATATGCAGGAGATTCATAAATGTGGATTTTGCTGATGCCTTGTATGTCAAGCATAAATCATGCCTCAGCAATCTATATCAGTCTGAGCAAAGTGAAAGGTCTTTGAGGCATTCTGTGTAAGGCAGGTTTGTTATGCCTTGTGTTCTTGTTGTATTGAAACTCTGAGTTAGTTGTAGTTTCTGCATATGCTTTGCCAGGTACATACTGAAGGGAGCATTGTACTCTGTGATTTTTTGATAAGAGCCAACTACAGTGAGATAATGACCTCTTTATACCTAGTTGCCATGCCCTTACTTATAAGCGGTGCAACACAAAAGAATTCCCTCATCACTGTGGCCACGTGGCGGTCAAAGGCAAAGCTACTGACTATACATGTACACAGCTCACTGACCAGTGGGTCGACTCTTAAGGCCTTATTGACAATATGGTAATTATCTGGGATGGTTGACTTTACAAAGGGTGAAGTTATACAATTCTCACCATTGATTTTAAGACCATGGCCTTGGCATGATTTCTTAGTGAGAGATAAGCTGTGTGCACAGTGTTGCCCATATCCATTGCTTTTGTGACCCTCTCAATGAAGTCCATCAGATTTAATAGGCATGAGCTTCCTTTAACAAAGCTAAACAGTGATGGGGCCAGTGTTTGCAGGGTACCTATGTTCTCATTTATCATGTCAATGGTGATTCTTTCAATGGCCTTAAATATGAGGCTCACTAGACTTACGGTTCTGCAGTTACCCTGATCTGTGGTCGGACCTCCTTTGTGCAGGGTAATGACTGTAGCCATCTTCCAGTCTTTGCTCACATAACCTAAATGTAGTTTCTAGATGACAAATGATTCAAGTGGACCACAGAGGTAATGTTTCATGCTATTTAGTATCCCAGGATGTTATTGGGGCCCATCGATGCACAGTATTTGGTCTTGGAAAGTGCATTGAAGACCTGTTTCTTAGTAATGGTTGTGGGGATTGTCATATACGGTATTTCCTTCAGATGAACAGGTGGAAACTGTGGGGAGAAATTTCAGCTGTACCTCACATTTTCAGTCACACAGACATAACTGCTCAAGAAGCAAATGGAGGGGAGAAAGAAAGGGGTTAATGACATACTGCCATATAGTTCACTGAAGTAGACAACCTTATTAAAAAGTAGAGGTCACAATAATAACATTATGTTGACATTTACATTTTTTTTGCCAAAGTTCAGTTATGTTAACGTGACATAAGATAGTGACAGCATGTTTCCATTCAAATGTCAGCATTTCTTACATGTGCTTGCTTTGCGTATATTTGTCATGCTTCATGATGGCTGGTATTGAAATGATTAGTTGATGTCATGATCCCCCACTGGTAAGCTCTGTTATGCATGCCATTGCATACCCTTGTTTGAAGTTCTTACTTTGGTGATGGATGCATTTCCCTGACATGTTCTGTTATTGGTCAGGTGCATAACTATAGATAAAGTGACACAGGGAATGTGTTATGTACATTAGGAGCCATTTACTAGTAGCAATTGTGTTGATTATAATTCTGATACTTGCTAATGTTTGCACCATTAAAAAACTGAACTGTGTTTTAAATAAGACGTTTCATGTATGCTACCACACCTTCAGTCTCATATTTGCTTTTGCAGAACTCACCAGTGGATGATGTGTTAATTAAGCGTGTTATATTGCAGATATACACAACAGTTAAATATTAAGGTCAGCTATGATCTTCATGGAGATGCTTGGTGTGACATACATTTGCTTTTTATTTCTGTTATGTTTTACAATTCATCTTGACTGAGGATGGGACCCATGGATGTTCATCTATCAGATGCAGGCAACAAGCACAAGCCAGGCCACTGTCAGAGTCATCAGATGATGTCAATGATGATGATGATGATGACAACAATGATGAGGAAGCTGGAACCACATTTGCTTGAGCCATCAGGCCTGCTGTACCCCAGTGAAGATGATGGTAGGACTGTAACAAAGACTATTATTAGGAGGAGAATTGGGAAGTTGTGACCCTGTGTTCCAAACGCAGATGAGGACATGGTGGGGAACTTCTTCCAAGCTATGGCATAGGCTATGCATGCCTCATTCAGGCAGATAGCCTAGGAGATCATTCATGAGACTCATTCCCATCAGCACCGTCCCTCATGTAAGTACTGTCCATGTGCTCCAAATGTGTTTTGCTGCCAACATGCTGATTGTGATATAATACCTTGTACTGTATATGCACTCTTGTGCTTGCACACCATATAGCTGACATGCTTATGTGTTATCATTTGACATGTAATTATGTAGCAATGTGTGTATGACACACATCGACAACTTTTACTTTCCTCTTACATTCAGCTGACCATGCCTTGTGGTAGTTAACCTGCAGCAAGTGCTGCAACAATTAGCCTGTAAATATGTTTTATTGAGGGCAACTGAGAGACAGCAGATGTTGTCCATAGTCCAGCACTACCACTTTACCTCTCAACTGTTCAGATTTTCGCAGAATGACCAGATTTTCAAAGAATGTCAATTTTAACTCAAAATGTTGGTCTGTTCTTTACAAAATTTGTATATATTTTTTGGCAAATCACTGAGATGATCTGAGGAATTAAATCACTAAATAATAGCAGCCATTTGAGTTTCAGACTTCATACCCTTTAGAAAATATATTTCAACACAACCCGTTATTCCAGCTTCTTTCTAAGTTTCTAAGAACAATATTTAAAACCTGTCCCTATTTTAGGCTTTTGTCCCCCCATTATGTCAGGCTTTGCCCAGATATCTTGGGCTAAGAAGTGGAGAGGTATGACTACCACTGTGGTATGGTTTGGATTTGTATATTGCCGTATCATGTATATGCAACCAATTAACATATAATTCCTCATGTGTTTCAGATGATGTTGTCATGATGTCCCACTGGCGTGATGTGGTGTTGGGTGCCATGAGCTGGCAATGCTGATGCCATGCAGGGTAATGTGCAGGTATGTCATATCTATGTGCAGTCCTCCTTTTTTGATTGCATTAAACACCAATGTAGCATTAATGCATACACAGTTGTACAGATAATTTATTCTGTAACAGTACATTACTCCAAGTTTGTTGTATGTTACATTTCCACGGCCATTACTTATTCACATTAAGTTCACACCTTCCACAAATAGTTGTACATATTAACTGATTATACATGTTTCTGCAGGTAATCAGATCCATAGTGATGCAAAATTGTACCTTTGGCATGTGAGTATTTACTCACTTACCACTGATGTGATCAATTGATGCTCACTGGAGTGTCCTCCGGTCATTAATGAGCATGGTGTGTGGCATACACCTGTGGTTGTTTATTTAACAATTGCATGACAATACATGTGTATGTGCTTGAAATACTTAGCTTGCTTACCTATGCATGTTGATGTTACATGATTAAACATTACTGTATATGTGTGATTTATACATGGCCATATCTGTGCACATCAGCAGTTATTCTGCCCATGTGACATACATTTGTCATTTGCTTAAATATAAATATTGGGTTAGCTTCTACAGCACTCTGTGTGCTGTACATATGCATCTGCCATATGTCTATTTAACTTGTTCTTCTTTTCCTGATGTAGCCCCAGGTTTTCTACCTTCATACTACCGTCATATTTTGGATATATGCTTGTCTTTGTTGCAGTTATTGACCATTGCCATGCATTATGATGTTGACATGATGAACATGTGGCAAATGTGCAGCCATTTTACAGATGCTGGACATCTGCACATGTGTCACTGGCTACTGCTTGCGCTACATCCTTGTTCTCTTATATTTGTTTGTTAACCAGCGAACATTCCTGAAATCCATGTGCAGAACCTAATATATATATTTTTAAGATCTAGTGTTATATTTTTGGTAAATATTCTTACATGTCATTGGTGTGTGTATGTGTATTGACCTAGCCTTCATGTACACTCCATTTAGGCCACTGGCATTTACACACATACAACTATACCTGTGTGTTGCCTTTGACATGGCATATGTGTGTTACCTATAAGCATTCTATTACACATTTGTTTGGGTTGTGTACACCTACTTGTATTTAACACCCATTTTGATACTTTGACGCAGTACTGTTGTTTGCCTTTCACATGCATGGTTGAAGGTTTGGTTCAGTTCTCTGCTGGAGTTTTTTAGCATAGTTAGACCTGCATTTGCTCATCTGGAATGTTGATCGACTTACACTTGCACTGCTAACATACTAGTTGGATATGTGTTTATTTATCTAATGTGTACTGTGAACCTTATTTATTACCCTACAACACACATCTACCATTTATCATACACATCCAGGTATGACTGACACATAGTTTGTAACATATTATAGCATGATAGTGCACAGGCAGATATGTTTTTCTGCATTACACTATGACCGGTGTGCATCCCCACCCTGTATGACAACTTGCCATCTATGTAACGTATCTGTTCTCACTGTTATTTTCCATACTTTGTCTATCATATGTTGCAATACTTGTTCTATGGGTATACCTGCTGTGATTGCCTTCTCCTCCTCTTTTCTAATCTTTACCTTTCCTTCTATTCTTAAAAAATAGATAAATAAATACAAAGGGGCATATTCCCACCAAAAACAAAAAAAAATGCCCATGCCCCTCTGACTTTCTCTCAGATTTGTTGGTACTTTTCCATTATCGGGGCAACGCTTTTAATGAACACTTTCCATTATTGGCCCAACATCGGAAAAGAACCGACTCTTCTAAAAAGCATTTAGTTCTCACTGAAATCGCTACTTATACCCTTGTTTTATTTCTATCACAGCAGTTAGCATTCATTTGAATAGCCTTATTGTATGTCACTTTGAATGAAATAGAAGTCGACCATTGATGGGGATAATGCAAGTTCTGACAAGGTGTGGGTTTTATTGTACAGTGCTGGATGTACAATCACTGTAATATATGAAGAACAGAAAAAAGAATTGTCTGGATGATTGTTCAAGCAAAGTATCTTACATCAAAACCATTTCTGGAATGAATACAACTGCGATAGCACCAGGCAAGTAATTATTGCTAGGAGTGACAATCTCAGTGTGTTACTGTGTAGGCACACCATCATTTATTTTTCTGCTATTAGTGATGTAGAATGCAAGAAACATGAGTTAATAGCATATACATAACATACTGGTAAATGTAAATGCGTACCACTTAAAGCTTCTGACTACTCTGTCATTAAAATAAAAAAACACAAAGTACACACATCAAGCAGGGTACTTTTCAGTTATGGATACAATTTAATATTTATTAGTGACAGGAAATTAAAAGTACTTGCCATAAATCATGGAGAGGCTTATATGCAACCAATCCATATGTATGTTTGGCTGTCTGTACCTGGAAGCTGAACCCTAAGCTTACTATATATGCTGAAGGCATTTACTGGAAACCATCCTTGCCGCTTGTAAAGGAGGCAAACATTATGGCCCCACTCACATTTATGTTAATCATCACATTATGGACAATTAACTGGATCTTGCTGCATCTTATAACTGATTATAGAATATAAAAAAATTGAATAGATTTTTGTTTCCTTTATTATCAACCCCTTCTCAAAGTAAATCTTGCCTGCAAACCAAATAGTCATTATTATTATCATGTCATTATTTTATCTGCGGATAATCAGTAAGATTGAGTTCTCACTTGACATTTTATTATAATATTTGTCATGTGCTTGGAATACAGTCATATCAGCTGATGATATGCTTTCACACATAGTGGCAATGCTGTCAAAGTTACAGTACTTATTTTCCATGTACCGTGGATTACACTATCTGGCAATTGCCCAAGGATGAAGACTCGGCTATTCAATTTTTACAGGAGAAAGGAATACTGCATAAGGAAAGATTTTGTTCTAACAGACATATTATGAAGCTATTTTTTACTACTAAGGAAGCACCTAAATGGCATTGTACACAACGTGAATGTCTTGAAAAAAGGGTCTACGATGTCAAAACTGGTTTGAGGGGTCACACATCCCTTTCCTTACTGCAGTAAGATTTATATATTTTTGGTGTCAGGAATTGACATCTGTCGAGTTTTGTGAGCTTCAGTTGCACATGAATCATAACACTACTGTAGATTGGAATAATTATATGCAGGAATAGTGTGCCACTGCATTACTTTCATAACCTTCCATTAAAATTGGTGGATTAAACAAAATTGTTGAGGTTGACGAAAGTCATTTTACTAGAAGAAAAAGCAATGCTGGTCCTGTTCTTTCACAACAGTGGGTTTTCAGAGGATTGTGTCATGAATCCAAGCAATGGGCAGCCACGGTGGTGCATCAGTTAGTGTTGCTGCCTCTCAGCAAGAGGCTCTCCAGTTCGATCCTTTGCTGGGGTTCCTTCTGTGTAGAGTCTGCATGTCCTCCCTGCGGTCGCATGGGTTTCTTCCGGCTGCTCTGGTTTCCTCCTACATCCCAAAGACATGCTGTAGGTGGATTGGATACTCTAAATTGGCCCTAGGTGTGAGTGCATGTATGTGTGTGCCTTCCGTGGAAGGTTGGGCACCAGGCTGGCAACTTAACATCAGGTCTTGTAAAACTTCACTGCCAATCATGAGCTGACAGGTGATCTGCTGTGGCAACCCCTAACTGGGAAAAGTCAGAAGAAGTGTTGTGAGTCCAAACAATGCTTTCTAGTAGCTGTCCATGATCACTCTGTCCAAACCTTATTAACTGTCATCCAGAACAATATAGAAGAAGGTAGTATCATCTACTCAGACTGCTGGAAGGCTTACAAAACTGATGAATTAAGGGATGCTGGATATGATCATTTTACTGTGAAGCATAAATATAATTTTGTTGATTCAGATAGTGGATGTCATACACAAACTATGGAGCAATTATGGGGAAGTGCGAAGTGGCAGAATAAAAGGCATTGGGGCAG
The DNA here is from genome assembly GCF_019279795.1 of Protopterus annectens. Classification (NCBI taxonomy): domain Eukaryota; kingdom Metazoa; phylum Chordata; order Ceratodontiformes; family Protopteridae; genus Protopterus; species Protopterus annectens. Next base: position 1,583,714,135 of record NC_056735.1, read on the forward strand.
TGCTAGACATCATCTGGATTCTTATTTGGCAGAGTTTGTGTGGAGACGTGCCAACCCCAAGAATTCCCTATTTTCTATTATAAGAGACATTTCAACATTCATGCCTCCTGAATAACTGCTACTTATTCCATGTTTGTACCTTATACTGCGGTGGTGATGCTGCGATAGCATTGTCACCTCACAGTAAGACGTTGTCCTGTTTGATTCTCAGCTAGAGCGTCTTCTGTGTGGAGACATGCGTGAATGGGCGTACCTTCATTGAAGGTTGTGCGTCAGGGCCGGCAACTCGGCACGTAAAAATCTACTGCCAATCATTAGCGGACCGGAGTTCCACTGTGGCGACCCCTAACCGGTAAAAGCCGAAAGACACAACAACAACAACAACAACATGTATTGTTCAACATATTTAATTAAACCCCTGGATTCACTTCCTAATGATTACAAATGTTGTCTGCTGACATTCTTTAAGCATTCATGTGGATGTGAAGCAATTTTACATAAATGTATATAATTAATACGTAAATGATAACAAGAAGGAGAATCTTTTTTTCAAATTCTGTTAATTTTTAGTACTTGAAAACATGGTTATTTATGTTGTCATGGCAATACTTTCTAAGTAGTAGCTGCCACTTTAAAAAAAACGCATTCATTGGTAACAGCTGTTTTCCGATTGAAAACGTAAAGCGCATCAAGGCTAACAGCTGTGCAAGGATTTAAATCATAGCTGCAACATGCAAGATAATAGAGATTACTCTACTGACTTTCTTTATGATAAAATAAGAGACAATTTTATTTTTAATGAAAGAAAATAGACAATATTAAATCAGCTATTGTTAATTTCCAGTATTGCATTGAAGTTGAAAGTGTTGCCCCAATAATGGAAAAGCCGGATAATTTGGGATTACTATATGTTCTTTTTAATTGAGAAAATAAGAGAAAAAATTATTTTTAACATAAAAAATATGCAATAGTATATATACAATAGTATAATATACAATAGTAAAGCAGCTCTTGTTAATAGCAGATACTGTGTTGAAGATGAAAGTGTTGCCCCGATAATGGAAAAGTACTGATTTGTTTTTACTCCAAGCTCTCTCTCTCTTGTTTGTCCCACTTTTAACCCACACCCCACACCCTTTTCTATCTCCCACTTTCCATGGGTGTGCGCATTACCTGTGTCTTCCACACAAGTCATATCTGTCAGCCTCTTAACTCTAGAAATCTGGACAAGCCAAAAATAATGGGGACAAAGGCAAAAAATAGGGACAGATTTTAAATATCAGTCTCACAAACTTAGAAAGCTGCTAGAATAAAAGGTGTTGTGTTAACATGCATTTTCTGATGGATATAATCTGAAACTCGAATGTCTGTTATTATTTAGTAAATTCAGTCTGCACTGATTTGCCATAAAACCATAAATTTTATGAGGAACAATCCAAAAATATGAGGCAAAAATCAGGGCATTCTGTGAAAATCTGTACAGCTGGGACGTCCCTCACCCACTGTTATCTGTGGCAATTTGGCTGTAATTGTCCTTCACCTTTATTAATTTTTTTATCAGGATTTTTTTTTGATTCCATTAGAATCCGTAAGTGCAAGCTAGCAAATTTTATTAGTACATGGCTTACGGAGACATCTGTAGTTGTCTCTAAACTTACTAGACAGATTGCAAAAGATATGTATTATGAATGGCATGCAGCTTGCAAGCAAGCAAGTATATTTTTTATTAGTAAATGAATTATGGAGATATCCATAGCTGCCTCTAATGTTAATGGACAGACTTCTGAAGATATGTCTCACAAATGCCATGCAACTTTCATTGGCATAGTTAGAATTTTTTCCAATAGAGTTAGTTATATTCTGTAATTAAACATAAGCTGACTGGAGTGATTCTGTTATAGATATGTATTTAAGACTATCAGGATGCTTGAGCTGTGATAATCTTTCTGTAACTTTGTTAGTGCACATCACAATTTGACAGTGATTTTTCATTACTAGCATATTACTTGCGGATATCTTTAGTGTGCCATTCTCACTGACATACTTCCTTCTGTACCAAGGTATTCTGAGTTCACTGTGGCACATTTATATATCACATTATTATCTGCAACTTTAGTGCTGATATTGGCATAATGCACCAAATTCCACAATCTTTACAGAATCTGGCCCTGTGTGTAAACTGTCTTACATTAGGTCTATTATTCAAACTGGGAATCACTTCACCCAAGACTTTATAATAATGAGCATAATTTACATATGTGCTCTCACAGATATCCAGCCCAAGTCAACCACTAACCACTTTTCAGCATTATATTAGAGGTCCTTTAAAGCTAGTAAAGACTGCCTGAAATGATTGTTGGCAAAATATTTCTATAAAGTACAGTAGCCAGGTGACCTCTTTACTAGGTTTGATTGGGCACCACTTTACTCTCAAACTACCATGTTTAACTCCCTTACAGTACTGCCTAACATTCATGAAATACTATTTCTTCTCACTCATGTATGTTTAAGGGCTCAGAAATGCCCTTGACTGACTGACAATATTAGACAGAGAATCATGAAAGGGGGCTCTACATAAAGGCCATCGAAATCCAATCTCAACAATGCTTAGTTTGAGAGCATAAAATATCTAAAAGAATCACCACAAGCATTGCAAATGTTGTTTACCTAAGACATAGACAACAGCCCTTTGCAGACCAGCCAAGATAAATTTGGAAAGAAATAAAACACCTAACTGGCCACATTACTGATTCTGCAATCAGCCCAAACAACAAATGCATCCAGAACACTAACTGCCCTAAACAGTTCAAGAACTCCCTTTTCACTGCCATACAAGACATTACTGATTCTATATCCACAACTTCTTTCTTTTCAATGAAGGTTACAACCTCTGTCAGTTATTCATTCTTGATACTTATGTAGCCCCCTTTCAATTATTTGCCATTACTGTAAAACTAAGAAATCTGTCTTGAAACTAAATTTCTTATTTAAACTCTCAGCTGATAAAATTACCAATTACCAAATGTCTTCAGTGTATCACTCACTGTGGATACAGTTCCTTTGGCTTTCAAACATTCTGTCATTATACCCCCACTGAATATGTCTAAACCCACAGACCTAAACAACTGCAGACTAGTATATAATTATATCCTATCAGAAAAATCTCTCAAAGATCAACTTTAAATGTATGTTTGGCCTTTTTTTGACCAACAACATGGCTTTACAAAATCCTTTATCATCACTACTGTGCAAACTATGCCCAATGATAAATTAAGCACCAATATAAGGAATGGCTTAATTTATGCAAATGTATTGACCTTTGAGACTGTTAAAACAACCTTCTATTTCAGATTAAGCTTTGCTGTAAATTGAGCAAGTTTGTTATAGCATTGTTGTGATTGGTGTGATGCCTGAAGGTTAGTAAGGATGGGAGCATTATAAAAAAGTGTGTGGAGTAGATAAGTAGTGGGAAGTCTAGCTTTAGTTGCATTGCTGAGAACATTTTCGGTTCTATAAAGCATTCCTAGTTTTTGATGATTTTTTTCTTATGCAATTTTGTATATATGCAGGTTGAATTTGAGATTATCATCCACTATTGTATCTGTAACAGCAACGCACTTCTTCTTTTCATTATACTTTCTTTTCCTTCTTCTGGTTCTTCGTCTATCTTTCATTTCTTTTCTTCTCTTCCATTTTATCTTTCACTATCTTCTTCCTTTAATAATTTGCAATGCGAAGTAACTTCAATGGTCATATTTAGAATCATGTGAGAGGGATATGGGATTTTTTTTTATGGTTGAGCATGAGTTACAAAACCATGTTTCAGTTGCTGATAAAGCTTCCTGAGTAATATTTTGGAGATGTGCCATGTCAGATGTGCAAACGAGTATGAAGTCATCTGTGTACTGTATTAGGGAGACCAGTCGTGTAGATGTGTAGAGGGTGTAGGTGACAATATTAAAGATAAGGGGATCATGGATAGAGCCTTGTGGTACACTGGTGGGCTGTTACACTGGTAGTGATCTCACAAGGGTTGGTAGAGGGGAGTGGGAGGTAACATTTGAGATGCATTTGTTGGCCATTTCTTCTCACTGAAGATGGTACCATTTACTACCAGTTCTGCACAAGGGTGTGTGTTACCTTTGAGGTTTGGACATAGCTGTAGAAGGTTTTGTGGTTGCCATCAGCCTGAGAAGCTATCTTGACCTTGTAATTAGCCTTCTTGGATTTAATTAGTCCTCTTAGGTTTATAGGTTCATAGGTAGGTACTAGGCTATCGGTCCAAGGGCCTACATAAGCCTAGCCAACAAGGTTCCCTGGCTTACACCACCCAAGAAAGTTATTTTCCTGTGCCACTGTCGAACAGAGTTATAAATGTGTTTGTGTGTGTGTCTTAGTTTTCTGTTTAGTTTTATTAGTGAGCACTTGGAGCTATTCTCCCTAGGCATCTACTAAAAAAGGGAACCCATGACCAGTCAGACATTCACAGTAAATACATGTCAATAATTGCATCTATATTATAAGCTCGAAAGCTTAAAAAAGAGAACGCTTTTTTATCGAAATGTAAACATCGAAATCACTAAATAGCAAAAACAGGGAACAGCGATTTTTTTCTCAGGGGGAAAAAATTGCTGTACACCCCCCCCCCCCCACTTAAATATACCAACTCTGAGATCACACCACAGTGGAGGAAATGGCAAAGTCCCAAAAATGGCCCAGTGATTTTTTTTCTCCCAAGAAAAAAATCACTGTTCCATATTTTTGCTATTTAGTGGTTTCAATATTTACAACTCGATAAAAGAGCGTTCCCACTTTTAAGCTTTCGAGCTTGTGATATAGACCCCAATAATTAACTAACTAACTAACTAAATAAATAAATAATTGTCATTATGACAGTTGCTCTGTTTGGTTTTGGCCATGACTTTTTTTCTTTTGTTATATACCCAATTAAGGATAGGATTCCACCAGTGTGGTTTGTTTTTGGGGTTTGTTTGGGTTTACATTTGCTAGGTACATCAGCCTCTGTGCAGTCATTTACATGTTTGTATAGGATCATTCATCCTCCTTCACTTTACCTTTCTTTATTGTATTAACGTTACTCTTCTCCTGGTAGCATATGACAATCTGTGCTAGTTGATATATATATATATATATATATATATATATATATATATATATATATGTACATATATATATAAAATGTATGTGTGTGTCTGCATCTGTATCTCTCTCTCTCTATGTATATGTGTGTGTGTGTGTGTGTGTGTGTGTGTGTGTGTGTGTGTGTGTGTGTGTGTGTATAGACAGAAAGATACATTCATACACACACATTTCTATCACTTCGTGCTTCTCCTTAGATCGATAGCATTTTATGGTATAATATGAAATTATGAGAAGAATAGCAAGAGAAGAAAAAAATATAAGCTCAATCTGCTCATGATATAGCTTAGATATATTAACATTGTTCTGTTGATAGATTTGTTTTAATAATTGTATTCCATGTTAGCCCTTCTACACAAAAGAAGAACCTAACATTAACCTACACTTATCTGATCTAATGGTTCTTTCATTCTCTGTTAGCATTATTTATCTATTCGTCTGCATTTTTTCTCAGTTTTTGTTTCTCCTTTTCCTTTCCTTATTGACATGTTACCATTTTACTACGTTAGCTGGAATTTTCAGTAAATCTCCATATCTGTAACAGCAGCTCATTTCTTTTACCATTATACTTCTCTTTCCTTCCTCTGCTTCTTCTTATCGTCTCCTACATTCCTTTTCTTTCACTTCCTTCTTTTTTCCTTCCCTTTTTCTTCTGTTTCTCTTCTACTCCTCATGCCATATAAGCATTTCAAACTTTACATATACTTGTAGAAAAAGTGTTATACAATGAAGTAATCGGTGAGAAATTCAAGTAGGAATACTATCTACTGGGCAGTATTTTATGACGCAAGCCATTCTATTCAATCACTAACTTAAAACAGGAACAGTATTATAATGAAAAAAACTTATTTCACATGAACTGTGAGAGGCAAATGCTTAAAAATAAAGATAGTAAATAATCATGGGAAATTCAGTTATCATTTAATTACTTTGCTTAGATGCATCTTTAGAAACAATGAGATGATTATTCTCTTAATTGTATGATTCATTAAAAACTACCAACTTAATTTTTAAAACATTTGAATTATGTGCTCACAATGGGATGGCATATACATAGCCTTGACCAATGCAAGTAGTTTTAATTTTCAGCTGCCATTTGACTAACCATTGTAGTCTCATTATGTTTTATATATATATTTTCCATGCCTTGCAGTGACAAAGCATCACCAAGATGGACACTGGCTAGGTCCTCCCAAATTCATTTTCCGTCCTCTTACATCCTTTCTTCTTCTCATCTTCCCCATCCCTACCTATCAGTTCCCCCATCCTATAGCCTCTCCCCTACAATTATACCCCCTCTCTCACTGTACCTATTTCTCCTCTCACCTATAAAGAGCACCTTGAGCCTACTGTCTGTCAAAAGTATCATCTTAATACATTCAATATAACAACAATGTTTACATTTAAACAGATTTTCTTATCTGTTATTTTGGTATCAATTGTTGAATAGTGGGAAGTTAAAAAATACTGAACATATCTTAAGATACGTTTATTGTAAATAAAGATACAGTGTTAATAAAAAATGTACACACCCAGGTTATAAGGCCAGGTTTTTGTGATATAAAAAAATGAGACCACAATAAATCATTTAAAAACACTTCCCGCGTTTAATCTGACCTATAACCTTACAATTCAATTGAAACACAAATAAATCTGTTAGGGAAAAAATATAAAAAATAAAAAACGTACAATATGCTGGTTGCATAAGTGTGCACACCCTTAAACTAATACTTTGTTGAAGCACCTTTTGATTTAATTACAACATTCAGTCTTCTTGGGTAGGAGTCTATTAGCCTGGCACATCTTGACTTGGCAATATTTTCCCATTCTTCCTTGCAAAAGTGCTCCAAATCTGTCAGATTGTGAAGACACTGCTTGTGCACAGCCTTCTTCAGGTCACCCCACAGATTTTCTATTGATTTAGTTCTGGGCTCTGGCTGGGTCATTCCAAAACTTTCCCCAGGATTCAGCAATCTTCCATACATGAATAGCTTATTCCAGTATGGAAAGTACCATTCCAGTATAGCATGGCAGCGCGCCATGCATATGCATGAAAGCGCGCTGCCGTGCTACAATATGTACATGGAAATGTGTATGAGTGCAGGGGTTGTGTCTGAGAGCAGTGCTCTCACAAGATACACCCCCCCTGCATAACAGATTTGCCGTACGGCAATGCAAAAGAGTGAGATCACTCTTTGAACATCAGAGATGTGGCCAAAATGCCATATAGTGTACGGCTGTAAAATAAATTTGTAGTGGCCACTTTAAAAATAGTGGCAAAGCATTAAAGAATGAAGTTAAAAAATAATGAGAGATGGCCAAGAGAATTTGAAGTGCAGCTGTCATACCTTTCAGAAAATGCATGGCAATACAAAACCTGTAGGTCTAACAGCCATAAAGTTTGCAAGAGAAATACTTAAAAAATGTCCATAATGTTTATTTTTTTCACATCCGCAGGAATGTTTAAGTGTAGCTGCATGGGTGTGCCCACTGTTTAGCTACAGTTAGCCTAGCTGAAACAGCCCAACAAGTTAAATAGCAATACATATGCCAAGTATGCAGAACTGGAATAGCCTAGTGGTTTGTGTGTATGTATTGCAAGTGGAGAAGCAGGGCTCTAGCCCCACTGATGCCATTTGTATTTTGTATGTGATATCACCACACATCATTTTAAATTGTAGTTATGTAGTAAATAATTTAAATTTGCAACCAGAGCAGTGTATGAGGGCCAGCTGTGAGGTGTCAGTGTAATAAAGTTGTGAAACCCCCATATAAACATGAGTGCCCCATACAGATAGTCACACAAAAATAAATGTAATGAAACCTCAGAGTGTGATGTTAGGGAAGGTAAACAAAATAATAATATGTCAGGAATGATGAATCAATCCCATACAGTTGATAGTCTGTAAAACTAAAATGTAAGCAATGCCAAGCATAGCACAGCCACGCTTACTGGTTGTAAGCATTGCTTAAATATGAATGCTAAAATATGAGTAGCCAAGCAAAGTGGATTTGCCAAGTGATAAGCAATGCGAACCCACCCATTTAAGGACTGCCAACCTTAGCTAACAGGTTTGCCCATAGCTTAGCTGAGCTCAGCAGTTTCAAAAGTAACCAATCACTGCAAGGTCTGGGAAATCAGCCCTATTTCAACCCTGTTGGCAGGAATACAGCCTATAACCAGTTGGAGCTCATCACTGTAGGCACCATGGCTGGAGTAGGCGAAGGTGTTAGCTTTCGTGCACAATGCTTCTCAACACAACCTGATCACAGTTCAAAAACCCCAGCACCCTGCTGGCCAGCTTCTCTTATCCTTTACACTTGCTAAAAAATGGAATGCCCTGCCCTTGTCTCTTAGGACATGTACCAACCCAAATAACTTCAAAACTCAGCTTCATTCCTACCTCTATCATAACAGAATTTGCAACTGCACTCCTGTGCCTACAAACCCTAAACATTCTACTCCATTTGCCCCAGACTAACCTCCTCCTATTCTCCTTCCTATTCCTTTCTAAAATTATTAGGCTTAGTGAACTACATAATAAAACATGTATTATCATCATGCAATGCCTTTCTCCCTAAACAAAATTGGAATTGTTAGTGTTTCTTCTGTTGTAACTACCTAATATTTGTAATTCAGAGTGCCTATGACTTTGCGTGTTCATTGAAATTATTTTTGTAATTCAGAGTGCCTATGACTGCATGTTCATTGAAATTACTTTTTGTAAACAAAATATTTAAACGGTAGTAATTCCTTGTTTTGGAGCTTTTCTCCCCGGGCCTCCACTGAAAACGGGTTACCAATGCCCAGTGGACCTCCCCGGTAATCAAACTGAAATAAATAAATAAATAAATAAATAAATAAATAAATAAATAAATAAATAAATGCTGGGGCAGTCTGGAGTTCAAGGTCATTATTAGACTCCTTGTTGGAAACCATAATTTGAGACTGCTACAGGCTCAGAATATAAAGTGGAGGCCCGGGATCATCTCATCTGTGATCTCACCAGTGCTACTGGAATCCCTCAGACTGGTGAGCAGGTTCGGCATCACTATGCTGATCTCAAGCAAAGAAAGAGGGACCTTATAGACACTCAGGCAGGGAATGTCCCAGTAGTGTGTAAGTATCATTATCAATTGCTGTTTACGATAGCCCAGGCTGTGTATGTGATGGATAGGTAGTCATAAATGTTTCTCTGTCTCCTGTACAGCTGCAGCTGAGAGGGCTTTGAATGTGGAGGCACGTGGAAGCAGGTTGCAAAGGCTGTGCCGCGAGGCTGGTGAGCACTGACCTAGCTGGCAGTATAATCGAAAGTAGTAGAATATCACCTGTCAGTGCTGTAATCTGTGTATTGTTTGAACTGAATAAAACTGAAATTACCACAGATAATGCTAGTGATATACCTAAACCAGTTATAATCTGTCAATAAAACTATACAGCTCTGGACTGTTGTGTTTTATTTGCAATGTGTTAGTAGGAATTGGAAATGTGTATAGCTTTTACACAGCAAATATGGCTCTGATAGCATTAAGTATCTGAGGTTCATGTGGCAAACAGTCAAGTCTTGTACAACAGATTAAGCATAACAAAGTTCCCCTGCACTATGATCTGATAACCGAATATAAAAATGTTTGCGAACCCTTGTTTCTTATAATGCAATAAATGAAAGTGTGAGTACACAGTAAAACAACTGTCTACCATGCAGGAATCTCATAAGTACAAGTTCAGATTGGCCAGATTTATTTATTTATTTTACATTTGTTGACCTGGATTGTCTGACTGAGCTGAAGAGCCCTTTTTCAGCGGAGGCCCGGGGAGAAAAGCTCCAACATATTATACAATTTTCATTATAAATTAGCATTAAACAGCAATGTTACAGGATTATTACAAGACATTAAGTAGCAATACAATGTTATACAGTGTCAATAATCAAGAGTATAGCATAACTATTTCAAGATGTATAAAAAGAAATATGCCATTAAGATGAGTATAGTTTTTGGGGTAAGTGGTTAAAAAAAACAGTTTTATCATGATGTAGTTGCATGAAGGCAAGACAATTACAACAGAATGTTTCTCTGAGGCAATTTACTTAATAGATTTTAGAAGACAGTAGAAAGAGTAGCCAAGGAAGATTAGAGATAGCTAGTGAGAAGAGTGAGTTAAAGGCAGAAAGTAGATTAAGGTATGAGACGTAGGGGATGTTAAGGAGGAAGACTGCAGTGGCAGGACCATTGACTTTTAAAGTGCTCTTTGGTGGCTGTCTTAAATTGTTTAGGATGTGTATGGGTCCTGACTTCTAGTGGGAGCCTATTCCAGGCAATAGTGGGGTGATAACTGTACATGTTGAGTTCATATTTAGACTTGTGTTTGTAGATTTGTAGTAGGTCTTGGTTACAGCTTCAGAGAGGTCTGGAGGGAGAATAATGGGAGATGAGAGGGGATAGTGCTGGGCAGTAGGAAGGCTGGTATAGGATAGAATGGATGATCTGGAGCCGAATGAGAAGAAGCTGGTGGGGTAATTCAAGCCAGTTTAGAGAGAGACAGTGATGGGATTTGTAGGTTTGTTGGGCAGCAAATCTAGATACCTTGTTGTAGGCAGATTAGAGATTGGTCAGGAGTGCTGAGTTAAGATTTGTGAGAGTTTGAGAATTGTACATTAGACTGGGTAGAAGGTTGGTAAGAGAGAGTGTAATCTTGGCTTCAGAGGTAAGAAATTTCTTGTTAGAGTAAAGGAGTCCTAGTTTTGAATGTATTTTTTTGATACCGTTATTAACATGCAAGTTAAATTTAAGCTGATCATCAGTGGTTACACCTAAGAGCTTAGTACTGGATTTTACCTGAATGGGAGTGTTATTAACAGACTGTATGGAGAAGGATGGTTTAATATTTATGAAACTTTTAGTAAGGAAGAGTAACAGCTTTGTTTTTTTAGGGTTAAGGATGAGCTGGTTGTTGGAGAGCCATGTTTCAACTAAGTTAAAAGATGCCTGATTAGCTGAGAAGAGCTTAGAGGAAGAGTTGGCTGTGGTGATGACTGTAGAGTCATCTTCGTATTGCACTAAAGATGACAGAGGACAGGAGGTATAGAGCTGATTAGTAAAGATATTAAAAAGTAAAGGCCCTAGAATAGACCCTTGAGGTACATCCATTTTGACAGGGAGAGTAGGGGAGAGTGCAGAGTGCCATCTCAATGATTGAGATCTTTCAGTAAGGTAGCTGGAGAAGCATGCAACAGTATCAGAGGAGAAGTTGAGGTTATGCAGTTTCTGCAGCAGAAGAGAGTGTGAGACAGTGTTGAAAGCTTTTGAGAGGTCTAAGAATAGGCAATAAATAAGTTTATGGTCGTCCACGGCTATAGAGACTGTGCTGAGGAAGGATAATAGAGCTGTAGTGGTGCTATGTTTGGGTCTGAAGCCATGTTGAGTGGGTGTAAGCAGATTTTCCTGTATTAGGTACTGCATAACTTGTTTATGAATACATTTTTCTAGTACTTTAGAGAGAGGGGAGAGGATAGTAATAGGTCTAAAGTTGGAGATATCAGAGGAGTTACCTCCTTTGTGTATAGGTAGAGTATAGTATTGTTTCCAGATGGAAGGGACTTTAGATTCAGAGATAGAGCAATTAATTAGGATAGATACAGGGAGAGCAAAAGAGTCAGCTGCTAGGAGAAGAAAAGTGGAAGCAATATTGTCAGCTGATGCTAAGCAATGTTTTAATTTAGAGAGTAGAATGTTGATGTAGCTAGTAGGTACAGGTTTGAGGGAGAAGGTATTTGAGGATATAGTATTAGGAGTAGGTTCAGAAAAGTTGGAGATGTTAGCAGTAGAGGAGTTTGGGTTAAGGTTCAGTAGCTTGGATATTGAATTGATAACATAGGTATTGACGATAGTGGCAGTTTCTTCAGATGTCTTGTCTGGGCATGGATTGGGGGAGCTAAGATTACTGGGATGTAATATTTGGTTAATAGAGTTCCAGATTTTTTTAGGATTAGATTTTAGTGCTCTGGGTGGTTTGTTATAGAAGTCATTTTTGTCTTTGTTTTTGTGTTTTTTTTTTTGTCAGATTTCTGAGTTCTTTATATTTTTGTATGTGTGCAGAGAGCTTAGTTTGTGACCATTTTTTCCATAGTTTGTATCTAGTTATCATAAGGGTACAAGTGGCTTTTGAAAGCCATGGAGATATGGTTGACTTAATTTGGACTTTGTGAGGGGGAGCTAGTGAGTCTAAGATGCTAAGGAAGGTGGAGTTGAAAGCTAGGACTGCTTCTTCTAGTGGGAGTTGTGTAAGGAATTTCCAGTTTACTTTAGAGAGGAGGGCATTAAAGGTTTCTGGATGGAAGTTAGACAGTTTACAACAAGTGATAAATTTAGGAGCTTTTCAGAAGTGGGGAGTGAACCTAAACACTTTTATAGGACAGTGATCACTCAGGGTGTTTGGTTGGGTTTCAGGGTTATGATATTTGGAAGGATTAGATACAAGTACCCATCAATAAGAGTACTAGATGTGTGAGAGTTGTTTGTATGGGTAGGTTGGGAGATTAGCTGTGTAAAACCATATAAATTAATACAAGTGTTAAGAGTTTGGATTACTGAGAGTTAACCAGTTAATGTTGACATCCCCAAGGAGGATAGTTTTATTGGGTATGTGTTGAGAAAAGTATGAAAGAATATTTTCGAGCAGAGGAATGTTATATTCTGGAGGAATATAAATGGCTGCTACTGTGATAGTGGCGTGGTCATTTATTTTAAGGTTAGCTGTAAGTAGTTCTGCAGGAGTAAAGAAGGGGATAGGTTTCATAATACTTCTAATGCTGAGGTGGTTGGAGTAGAGGATGACAACTCCACCCCCTTTTTTGTTTTGGCGATCTATGCGGAGTATATTATAACCAGGGGGGAGAACGTCTTTATCAGAGGTTTGGGGTTTTAGCCAAGTCTCTGTTAGGGTAATGACATCAGGGGTATGGAAGGCTATCTAGGCATGGATTTCACTAACTATGTTTAGAATACTACAGGCATTCATAGAGTAAAAGGAAATATGTTTGTTTGGAGAGGATCAGTTTATTATGTTGGGAGAGGTAGAGTTATGCATGGCGGGGGTGATGGATGGGCTCAGGATTTAGATGTATGTCTCCTAATAGAAGTAGGGCTACAAGAAGTTGGTAAAGTTTGACATTAAATGGGCTGTAAGTGAAGTACTTAGTCTTGGTTTTAGATGCTAGAGAGTGAGGGGAAGGAAGTTTGATTGTAGACAGAGAGATGTTCATAGAAAAGATAGAGGAGGTGAATGTAATAGAGTACTGCAGAGATGAGAAACATTTAGTATAGGGATTAGTGGGATCACTATGGACAGGTGGTAATGGAGTAGTACAATATGTAAGAATGAGAAGGAGAAGTAATGGAGGGAAGAGGAAAATGGAGAGGGTTGCAAAAGTCATGGCCTAAGGTGGTGAAGTAGGATTGGGATGGAGTGAGGAGTGGGTAAGGGACTAGGAAAAGTAAGTTGTTGGACGTGTTAGAGAGTTGAAGTAAAATGGTCTCTTCCCATAACTTATTTCCTTATTTTACTGTTTTTCACCCCTTTCAGCCAGTATTTGTTCCTTTTTTAATAAACTTGTGGCCATAACAATGGCTGCTCAAAGGTAATCATTCCTTCTGTTGCTAGCATGAAGCCATGAAATTAAAATATGTAGTATATCTCAAGGGAAACTGGAAAGGGCATCATAGTTTTAACCAATCACAATTTCTGTGAAATGGCAAAGTGATAAAAGATTAGTCATTCTGATAACAAATGTTAATTGAATGACAGTATCTGATTTGCTATGATACATACATCAATGACCTTGCATGCAATGATCATTGCTGAACACTAGCTTACTGTTAATTCACATAGTAGCTTCTTAGCATGTGTGCTTAAGTCAAAAACATTAATAATTTATGTGTTCAGTTAGCAGGGGCCAGATTCTTTCATAATAAGCCAGACCATGGCTCTTGCTCCATGAGAGAAGGCCTTTAATTTGAACCTTCGGCAAAAAGTAATCTTTCATGATACAACTTCTCTTGAGGTGAATTCATAGAGCTAACAATCCTAGCGCTATCACTTCATAATGTGTTGTGGGCCACAGGGTTTTAGAAATTTATAACATTATGGTGAAGTCTTCACAAAATTCAATCTTTGGCAGTATTTATCTATTTTGAATCACAATTTTCAGAATATTATTGTCAAAAACCTAAAAGAGAAGGTATGCCACTCTAATTATGTAGTCTTGGACCCATGGAATGATTTTACAGTCATAGTCAAAAGTTCTGGTCAGAAAGTGAACTGGCAACCTAACAATCTCAGTATGAGACAATAAAGACCATACAAGGCAAGTTAGAAATGAGCCATACATTTTTGACACATGTCCATGTTTTGAATAACCATTGAAAGCCACACAGCAAAGATGTAAAGCACTTAGCTCCATCTGTGATTTGCATACAGTTGCTGATCTGTGTCTCACATCAAGATAGTCCAATTTTAGTGCAGCTCAAGTAAAGACTAGCACCAAGAGAGAGACATGAAATTAACCCCTTTACCTGGACCATATTTTTGTACAATTGTTTCACTCTTTTCTACCACTCTTTCTGTCCTTGTCTAACAAATCACTTTCAAATTGTGTTTATATTATATAGTAATAGTCAAAGGTACACATTCATACACATGTCTAACAAATCACTTTCAAATTGTGTTTATATTATATAGTAATAGTCAAAGGTACATCTTCATACACACGTCTAACAAATCACTTTCAAATTGTGTTATATTATATAGTAATAGTCAAAGGTACACATTCATACACACGTCTAACAAATCACTTTCAAATTGTGTTTATATTATATATTAATAGTCAAAGGTACACATACATACACACGTCTAACAAATCACTTTCAAATTGTGTTTATATTATATAGTAATAGTCAAAGGTACACATTCATACACACGTCTAACAAATCACTTTCAAATTGTGTTTATATTATATAGTAATAGTCAAAGGTACACATTCACACACACGTCTAACAAATCACTCTCAAATTGTGTTTATATTATATAGTAATAGTCAAAGGTACACATTCATACACACGTCTAACAAATCACACTCAAATTGTGTTTATATTATATAGTAATAGTCAAAGGTACACATTCATACACACGTCTAACAAATCACTTTCAAATTGTGTTTATATTATATAGTAATAGTCAAAGGTACACATTCACACACGCACACACACGCACACACACACACACACACACACACACACACACACGCACACACACACACACACACACACACACACACACACACACACACACACACACACACACACACACACACACACACACATAATATATGTGGGATGCATGTGTGCTTATTTCTATAAACATACATATACACATATGCATACACATACAGAAACAAACAAACACACACACACACACACACACACACACACACACACACACACACACACACACACACACACACCGCACACATAAATTAATATGTGTGGGATGCATGTGTGCTTATTTCTATAGACATACATATACACATATGCATACACATACAGAAACAAACACACACACACACACACACACACACACACACACACACACACCGCACACATAAATGAATATGTGTGGGATGCATGTGTGCTTATTTCTATAGACATACATATACACATATGCATACACACAGAAACTAACACACACACCTGCACACACGCACACACACATTGCATATTAATGTCTTTGGAGTTCGATATACTTCATTTGGAGAGTTGCAGGAAAATTGAATAAAAGCCCAGGTGGTCCTAATTTTAAACTGTTAAAGTCCTAATTTTTTAATATTATATAATCCATATAATTAGACTTTTTCTGCATGTTGTGACCTGTTCCTATCTGTTCTCACATTGTAATTATGCATCATTCTGTTCCCCATTTGTCATTTTAAATTGCTAATTCACTGATGCTGCCCATGTTCATCTACTCATTATTTTTTTTATTTATTTATTTTTTGAATATAAGATAATTGGGTGTTGGCGGTATACATTTCCTTACTGTGGTACAGAAGTGTGTTGTTTATGCCATTTCTTGGCAAGTCACCTGCTTTCATCAGCAGTGGAAAAAATCTGTTTGAATGATTAAGCCAACACGTTTCACATAAGGGAATACATCCACAAAGCAGCATGAATGGGGCATAACAGAAGGATGATGAAATTACTCCGCTCAGTGCTAGACTCATTTAGAGGAATTATCACTCAGAAAACAGAAGCAACTTGAGGAAAAAATGGTATCTGACATGTTAATTATCTACATGAATCACTCAGTTCAGTCTTAAATAAGGAAAGTTAATATTTATGGAGTTATTAGTGTCTTGTATGAGCTCCAGTCTATAAAGTTGCAAACAACACCTTGTGTGTTATTTAATATCTGGTTAAGTGCAAGTCCATGCTTGAAAGGAGAAAGGACTGGCCCATTACATAGGAGAAATACAGAAAAAAACAAACATACAATACATAACTGAGAATAAAAGAATCACATTTCATAATGTGAAAACTGCACATTGTTTAGGTACATTAATTGGCTATAACATAGTAATCCAGGTCATACTTAAGGTTAGTGCACTACAATTTAACATATACTTCTCCATAATGCTATACAGTGTGGATATTTTTTTGAGAATAAGATGTAGCTAATGTGCTTTTCAAAGCTTTGTAAAGTTCTATATACAACTCTGGGGACTACCTTGTTTGCTTCCTCTCCTGTTCTCAACATTGTACTGCTCTTTCCAAACCAGTAAAGCATAACTAATTTGATGAGATGTTCTCTATATTGTTGATTGCAAATTTCATTATATGTGCTTATACAATATTCCCAGCAGTGCATATATATGTGTGTGTGTGTGTGTGTGTGTGTGTGTGTGTGTGTGTGTGTGTGTGTGTGTGTGTGTGTGTGTGTGTGTGTGTGTTTTCAGCTGTTAGTTGTGTCATGATCTAAAAATCATTGCAATATGACAGCAGTTCAACTTTATTGTTTACAAGTAAACTACAATGTGTATAAAATAATTGCATCTACTGTTGTTTTTTTTTTCAGCATTACTGATTCAGAAAGCATGAAAGTGCACATTGTTTATTGGTGTTTGTATTAACTTCCTTAATCAGTATAATGCAGGCAGACCACATGTTAACATACTCATGGAAAGACCGAGGGCAGGATTCAGATAAAATATAACAATTACACTATTACAGTTCCACTGGGAAGCCTTAAGAGCATTGACATGATAAAATGTGATTCCATAACATGAAAGTACTACATAGAAGAAAACATGATTGACTGGTCATTAGCACATTTCTGATTTGAAAACAGTGCTGTTAAAAGTAACCACACTAGTGTTCCACCTCCCTGCCCACACAGTGCTGTTGCACAAGCACCTAACACACATATGCATGAGACGTGCACACAGACACACATGTAGAAACATACGCACATAGATATATGCTGACTCACATGCACATGGTATTGACTTTTTTGTATCTCACTGAAGAAGGCTCCTTGGAGCCGAAACCGGTTTGAATATTTGTGGTTTTTTTCCACTATGGACTTATAAGGTGAAATTTGTTTCACCTTATTCAATAAAGAAATTTGGATGTGACTGTGGCCCACACTTGCTGGCTTTTTGTGTTGTTTATCACATGCACACTCCCACAAATGCGCAGTCTCATACTCACACACCACACACACACACACACACACACACACACACACACACACACACACACACACACTCTGACAAGCTCCAAGCACGCCTCCTGACATATGCACACACACATATGAACACACACAGATGCTTACAAACACTCACGCTCCCCCAACACACACACACCTTTGTACTGCTTACCTGCTAGATTGCTATTAGCATTGCTTCTGGCATAGATATCAGTGAGTGTATTTATATTCAATTTTTTCATCTCCGTCTGTAAATAGAGCAGTGGAGCTTTTCTTTGAACAGCTCTTTCACATTATTCCTCTCCTGGCAGAAACTCTGGGAAGTGCATATGGATAATTTGCATTTACCATGCCACAAGACTGAAGTATTTATTTCTAGCTTTCTCTAGCAGCATTTCTGTAGTACTAAAGCTGGAGCCTTCCTACATCTGTCATGCTTCAGCAGTCTTAGAAATGCTCCTGCATTTCATACTGAGCAACCCTGCTATTAACTGGCGTCCACAATGTGCTGTATGTTTGTAAATCACAGGGAAACTGTTAATTCCCCAAATTCTTCCGTTAAGCAATTACTATTGTTATATGGCATTTCATAGGATTAAAAAAAATCATCAAACATATCTTAGAAAACAAGATACTTCACTGTGAGATACCTTAAATATATTTTTCAGAGGGACCTAGAAAAAAACAGTTGCCACTTATAAACATAAAAGTTGTTCAGCTACATGGCTCCTGAATATACCAACATTATATATTTTTTTATTTCTTACAAATCCTTATAGCAAAATTCATGTAAAAAATTGCAAACATCACTTGCTGCAGATACAACATATTCTGCCCTTTTTATGGCCATGGTAAAAGAGCAAAACATCATGTTATGTGTAAAGCTGGAGAAGTCTGGACTGAATGCTTTGCTAAAAACTTTTACAAAATAATAATAATAATAATAATACATAATAAAAAATGGGAGTATTTAGAAGTCATGCAGCTAAAACACATGCATGTCCTTGCATTAATTTGCATATATCTATGAGCAATTGTAAAAAGGAGTTTTAATGTCTTACACACACTGAGGTCTTTGCTTTGCTATGGTCTTTTTGATGTTTTTGCCAGTGAGATTTTTCTGCTTGATGTTTTTTTTCTTTTTGCTTGTAATTTTTTTTTCTTTTCTGGGAAATGCAATTTGGTGTGAGCATAACAAAAAGTATGTAACAAAATATGTTGAGAAGACAAAATTTGTTGGGTTATGAGCTTTAAGTCCAACACCATTCCTATAAATATTTGAACAACTGAGGAACTGGCAATATCATAATTTCACTGTGAAATGGAGAAATATAAATACCTATTTGCGTAGTTAAATCATGATTGTTAAGACTTCAGATCTATAAATTATGAAAAATCCTGGAAGAGTACCTGATGAGGTATAAACTCCTGACTGAAGAAGAATATTGCATGGGAATAAAACAAAAAACATGGATGGAAGAATAAAATGAACTGTTCTGCTTGTCACAATTGATTATAATTTTAACAGCTATAAATGAATACATTTATAAGAATAAAATTAAGTTGAAATTCCAGCGTGTGTGTGTGTGTGTGTGTGTGTGTGTGTGTGTGTGTGTGTGTGTGTGTGCTTGCATGTGTGCGTGCGTGTGTGTGTGTGTGTGTGTGTGCGTGCGTGCGTGCGTGTGTGTATGTGTGTGCGTGCGTGCGTGAGTGTGTGTGTGTATGTGTGTGTGTGTGTGTGTGTGTGTGTGTGTGTGTGTGTGTGTGTGTGTGTGTGTGTGTGTGTGTGTGTGTGTGTGTGTGTGTGTGTGTGTGTGTGTGTGTGTGTGTGTGTGTGAGCACACTGGAAATATGAAACAATATAATCTAAGGCTTATTTGGCCTAAAACATATTTAGTCGTATTACATTTGATAGAAAAGTGCAGTAAGTTACAGAGGATTAATGTTAGTGTGACTTTGGGAGTTCAAATGATAAGAATGATAAGGCAAATTAGTTTAGCGCACCATTTGCATCCTGCTAATGCCCACCTACAAGTTTGCAGATCAGTAGTGATTCACTATGTGGGCACTTTCTCTTTTCATTGCAGTTGTGAGACCAAGGAGATATTAAATTTAAATAACAGCAAGTGGGGCACCCCATCCATGCAAAAAAATATGTTTTGTGGGAGTATTTGCTGTATAAGAAGTTTTAGATAAAATGTCATTCAATTAATTGTATTTTAGATTAAAATTTTAGATGTTTTGTGATTAGATGAAATGTTTCTTAGATGTAACATAATACACCCCCGACACACAAATGTATATATATGAAGCTGCTGCTAGCGAGTTATCAGGAAATAATTGCAATAATATACCATTACACAAAAACTGAGTTAAAGTCAAAATATTGCAAAGCTATTGCTAGCACAAAATATTTAAAAGTCAAACCAAGGAAAAGTCAGGATTTGCCCTTTTTCACTGCTGTGTGATCTTGGAGTTGGTATATATAAATTGCAGGAGGGGGGTTCAGGGAGCTTGCCACCCACACATACAATAGGTTTGCTTTTGCAATATTTTGAGTTTAGTTATTCTTTGTTTCAATATTTTCACTGTTAGATATTTTGAGTTTAGATATTTTGACATGTACTATAAACAATCTATCTTAAGTGATGATTACAAGGAAACTAAAAGAAATAGCAGGAATAACTGTAACCTGTCAAGTAGGTATGACAGTATATGAAAGATCTATTTGAATTCAAGAAATTGAATAGATAATTAAAAACAATAGTAACACATTTTTTCTATGTTACAAAAATAACACAATTTATATATGAGAATATCATCCTAATGAACAAATATGGAGAAAAAGTTAAGACAATGAAAGTAAAGCCATTTGAGTCACTATGTTTCATATCAAAATAGCAATAAACAAATTATATAAATGTAGAAATTAGAATCTCTGCTAAAATAGTATCTAAACAGATGGAAAAGGCAGTGACTAAATTAATCACATTTAACCATCAAGGTTTCATTAAAACTAGTTAGGGTAGTGTGGACTTGATATGGCTCTGGCTAAACCTACACACCAAAGCATAGTCAGGACATTTAAAAGCAATAGTCTTTCTAGTTGACTTTTATAATGCCTTTAATACAGTTAACTGGGTCTTTCTGTGGGAAATTATGACAGTATATGGGTTCCCAGAATCATTTATAAGAAAACACAAATGATCATATGTTGGTACGACAGCTAGTGTAGAAGTTAATGGCATGCTATCCCATTTAGTTCCTTTTTATAAAGAAACCAGGCAAAGAGGCCTTTAATCTGTTTATCCTACTTATGAATGCATTAGACACTTCAGTATATAAAGATTGTGGGAACTGTGGATTTAAACTGATTAATGGTGATGGGGTACTTACCTTGTGGATTGCAAGTGACTGTATCATATGGCTAAATAATCCAAAATTGTCTCTAAGACAAATCTTAAAATGTGTTCATAGGTTATCTAGATGGTCAGACCTGCATATTTATATGTCCAAATCTTCCCTTTTCCCATTATTCCAATGAGCTAATAAAGAACTAAAGGAGTAGGGAGAGTGCCCCTTATAGATTTCTTAGGCATGTATATATCTGGTGATTCAGATTACAACTTGCCATAGAAAAAATAGTGGAATATAATTATAGGTCATTGAATAAACAGCTGGATGATTGTATGACAAGTGGTAGACATGAATGTCTCCCATTTCTAGCAAATGTTCAAATGTTATTCATTTTAAGACATCTACCCCATATGACTAAACTTAGTTTTATATATATATATATATATATATATATGTACACACACCCACACACACACACACACACACACACACACACACACACACACACACACACACACACATATATATATATACATACACACACACACACACACACATATATATATATATATATATATATATATATATATATATATATATATATATATATATATATATATATATATGTATATATATATATATATATTTATTTATATATATATTTATATATATCTATATATGGGTCTATATTAAAAGACCGAAGAGGTATTTCAGCGAACACCTCTTGGTCGACACGTAATGAGCGAATGCACTAAAGGACGAACGCTCAAAATAGCGATTTCTTCCCATGGGAAAGAAATCACTTGGCCATCCCCATGTGTTTGCCCCTTTCGTCACTGTAGTGCGATCTTGGAGTTGGTATATTTAGTTAGGGGGGTGTGGGGGGGTGTGAGGTGAAGACCCCCATGTTGTTATGTTTTAAAGTGTGTGTGTGTGTGTGTGTGTGTGTGTGTGTGTGTGTGTGTGTGTGTGTGTGTGTGTGTGTGTGTGTGTGTGTGTCTGCATATGTGCTTGTGCTAGTGGTTTTGATTTGAGCGTTCATGCTTTAGTGTGTTCGCTCATTACATGTCGACCAAGAGGTGTTTGCTGAAACACCCCCTCAGTCTTTTAATATAGACCCATATATATATATATATATATATATATATATATATATATATATATATATTATAGAAAATAAACTCTTTGCTTACTTATAGCAGGGGAAGAGCTCTAGAATTGCTTGAATTAAGATTTATAAAGCAGTAATACAGGGACGCCTGAGATTTCCCAATGTTTGGACATACAGGATAGCTTTTATTGGCAGACAATATATCAGGACCATGAAGCAAGATAAACCAATCTGGTTTTGGGCAAAGATTTATTTGCTAATCTACAATATAACACACACATATCAGCGGGTCTATATTATAATATCGAAGTTACAGAACATCGAATACAATATGGTCGACACTATATTATCGAAGTTCCATAACTTCGAAATAAAAAAAAATAATTAAAACTTCAAATGCTTAGCCTAACAGGTTTAAGCAGGGGGTCAAGCCCCCCTGTTCCCCCACACTATACCAACGTACTTTAATGTAGTATGGTGCGGAAAGGGAAGATTTCTCTTTCCTGCACTGTAGTGCAATATCGGAGTTGGTATATTTAAGTAGTGGGGGGTGTGGGGGGTTCCAGGGGGGCCTTGCCCCCCTGCCTACATCCGTTAGATTTTTTTTCTAATTTTTTTTTTATTTAATTTCGATTGTTTAATGGTTCAATGCATAAAGTTCGATGTTTATGCATTCGATCCATTAAACAGTCAAGATTATAATATAGACCCCACATCAAACAGAGTACAGTATCTGGGAAGACTTAAAGAATTGTTTGAGGTAAAGATTACAGTAAAGCAACAGGTTAAACTACTGGCTGATATCTAGAATCTGGGCTAGTAAAAAAATGCCATAGTACAACTTCCACACATCAGATCTCGCTAATACAGAACACAGATGACTCCACACTCATTTGCACATCTGACAATGTAGAACACCTTCAAAAAATTGTATTCAAGAAGCTTTAACAGCAGCTGAAACATGGCTTTGTAACTTTCAACTCATGCTCAACTATATAAAAAAAAACTACTACTGTGTTTACCCAAATTCCTTTCCCATGAAAAAAAAACAAAATTTAAAGTCCTCTCTCTTAATAATACAACCATTGAAATCACTTTTCATAGCAAATTATTAGGGATA
The DNA here is from genome assembly GCF_019279795.1 of Protopterus annectens. NCBI lineage: Eukaryota > Metazoa > Chordata > Ceratodontiformes > Protopteridae > Protopterus > Protopterus annectens. The sequence continues at coordinate 1,583,737,643 of NC_056735.1, forward strand.
ATCGTTGACAATAATCTTAAATTCAACCTGCATATACAAAATTGCATATAAAAAAATTAACAAAAATCAGGGATGCTTTATAGAGCCCAAAACCTTCATAACTAAACACTACTTATCACCTCATCACTTTTTTTATGATACTTCCATCCTTACTAATCTTCATGCATCACAAACATTAAAACTTGAGCAATGCTGTAACAAATTTGCTTAATTTGTAGCAAATACCCTTTTCAGAACCCATCAATGTATAGCACTAAAAAGCCTGAAAAGGTTAGAACTACCATATCAACTAACATATGCAAAGCTTCATGCCACCTATAAAATTATCTAGACTCCATCAACTTGTCCAGGACTAAATAACATTCGACACAACTATTCTCAGTTGGTCATTACAATCCAATGAGCAAAAACTCCTGTCTGCCCACAATTCTTTCACACCTGCTAGGCATTGTACCATGTTGCTAATGCCTGGAATTCTTTATCACTATCCATCAGGTCAATTCCCTCCTTCTCATCCTTCAAAACAATTCTGAAACACTTCCCAGCCAAAAGCTGGCTATGTTCTTTCTCAACACCAGGATAATCCTAAATGTGGATAAATACTTACTCATACCTTACTTCTCCTTACTATCCCTTCTTCACATACTTTCTTACATCAATTTCTCTCCCCTGGCTTTCTGTCTAAACATGCCATAATCCTGCTTTTCTCTCACTTCGTATTGCAGACCTTGTTTGTATTATACTAAGTTACCTTTAATTTCTCTGGAAACTAATGGAATTTTCTCTAATTATTATATCATTGTCATATAGCTTACATCCATTCTTAATCAATGTTTTCATACTGTGTCTAATTTGATAGGATTATTTAAATTGTAGTTGTCTGTATTATTTTTAAAGACTGCAAAATTATTGTTCTTTAAAAAGTTTTGTAATACTTTGAAGCTTTCCTGTCCAAGCCTCCACTGAAAATGGGCTCCTACCCAGTCAGAATTTCCCAGTAATCAAATGCCAATAAATAAATAAATATGGTAATGGAAAACTACAGCTAAATTTCCGTAACATTATCTAAATATCACAGCTATAGTGTGGTGGACAACTCATTAGAATAAAATAAGGCATGATAGCATGCAGTTATGATCACTTGCATGTCAAGACTCGGTAGGTTGTGCAGCACTGTTCAAAATGAACTGTAAGTCAACATTCCTTACCTATGACATTCTCTCATCAGAGAGATCCACTATTGCTGAAATGATTCAGGAACTCAGAAAGAGAGAACACATTTAGTATTCAGTACTTGCCAAAAACCTAGAGAAGCTATTCTGCATAAGCATTGGTTGAGCTTAATAAAGGTCAGCCTGTGAAGATCGCTCCATTCTGTACCAAATAAAGCACATCACTGCACATATTAATTGGAAGGACCTCACCATAGATTCAATGTGTATGAACCACACCCTGAAAGCAGAGCTCTTATTTCATAGACAATCATGCATTAAGGAAAGAAATATCTGCTGCAAGGGAACCTCCTCATCCAGCATTCTCTCTAACATATTCCTTAACTCAGCCCTTGGCTTTAACACTGGAGGACAAGCCCAGAATTTAAAAATAATATCTGAAGTCTTTGCTCCACATACCCCACAGGTCTGGCACTAATTCCTGTCATTGCTGAACCAAACTACAGTAACCAATAACCCCCTAACCAAAAAGGAATTTATTTATTGAAGACATAAGACCATTTCCTTGAATGGATTTCCAAACAATACTGTTTATTAATTGTCACTACAGTACACAGTGGGTTAAGGTAATGAACATTCCCCCTGAACAAGTTCCTAGCCTTTGCTATTTATTTGTGCATAATGTGGAATATAACTCTGTAATTTTAATTTTTATTGTATCACACTTATGATTGATACCCTGAGTATTGTCCAGTAGTGGTAGGGAGGACAGCCCTAACCTGTTCCTTAAAGGGGAATCACATAATGGAATAGCTTAGAGACAAATACTTCCAATGATTCTTGGCAGTTAGGCCCTAGTTTCTTTATAGATAGTTAAAAGTGGCAAATACCCTCCTACCTTCAACCTCCTGAGTAAGATTTCATAGCCAATGGATACCCTTGAAGTCCCAGCCTTCTACTTTAACTGAGTAAGTGCCTTGTCATAATAAGGAGCAACCACCAGAAGGGGATCAGAGAGCTGCAAATGCCTGAAACAGGGAGAACTAGACCAATATGCTTTTAGTGGACTGTTTTTGTACCAATTACTGTCAGGACTATCGCCACATACAAAGGCTTTTCTCCTGCCAGGTGATAGCTTATGGTGAATTAGCTCTTGAAATGGCAGTTTCTATCCTGGATGAGATTGGAAAGTTCATCCTATGATAGTTAAACAGATTTGAAGATGACGCCTGGCACTGTAGTCACTCGTTGCAAAACCCATCTTTCTTCAGTTACAGTAAAGTTCAGGTTGTATAGTATAATGCCTTGTACCCAAAAAACATAATTGTCAAAGGACCACTGATTTTATTTCAGTGGTACCTGCCAATAATTTGGAGACCAGAACAGTCTGGTTATCTAATTTCACATTTAAGTCCATGGCCAAGATAACTAGTGAAGGACCTGCAAACAATTGACTCAGGCATGTCTGATGTTGATAAACGTCCAGGTAATATAAGAAGTAATGATTAAACTATGAATGAGAGCAGACATTGGCAACAGAGCACAAACAACTGCTATATTGTCAGAAAAGATTAGTAATATGACTAAATAGAGTACTTTGTGCTATTGCTGTGATTGGAGTGCTTTCAGGAAACATCACTCCATCACATTTGCTCCAAACCCCATCAGTGAACTTTGGGGTGGCCACCTAAAATATTTTATATATGCATCTCAGTGATATTTATAACATACATGTTGTTATATAAATATAATGTATTTTAACTTTTGCTTCACAATATTTAAGCTATATGCGAGAATAACATCAGCTCTTTTAAAAATAATAACAAATAATGACAAAATCAAAAAAACAACACAAATACCCCCCCCCCCATCTCATATACATAATTTAACACTGAAAATTGAACAGGATTATATGTTTTATAAACCATATGGCAGCTATAATATTAAAATGTCATTAACAGCTTTTAAAAGAAAAATGCATAGTTTATCATTTATGGCTCAGAAACCCAGAACCTTGTGTGAAGTATGTAGGTTTGCAGGATATCAGTTAACATACTCTAACCATCAATTTTAAATTATTGTTTGCAAATGAATGAATGCATATTAATGCAGCCTAACGCATGAATTTCCTGCCATTTTTCCTGACATTCTTAAGAAGACATGGCAGATGATGGTGAGGGTCTGCTTCATTTAGAGTCCAAAGATAGTGTTAGGAATACTCCATGATGTCCTCATAAAGTACTACAATTGCAGGTTTTGCAACAGGACCTGGTCTCAGCAGAAGGCTAAGGCTTGGAATAACTTGGTCAGGGCTTTCACTAGTTCAACTGGTATTCCATTCACTTTTGAACAATGTTGTCACCTATACAGTAATATGAAAAGGGACAAGCAGGTCCTTTTTAGTTGATAGGAGCAATATTTTAAAACCAATAACTCACATGAATAGAGTAAGTATTGTTACACATCACCAGCCAATACAATACTATGGCCTGCAAACTCATACATGTTTTCAGCATCTTTTTTATGTTTTCTGTTCTTTACAGTTTCTGAACAGATAGAAAGGAATTGGGAGACACATCAGGAGAGACTTCAAAGCCTCAGAGAGGCAAAGGTTAAGTATGAATGCGAGTCACATCATCACACATCAGAAATGTAATTCAGGGTGTGGCCAAGATGGTGGCAAGCTAATAACTCAGCTTCTTAGTTCTGCTATCTAAGTATTATTTCTGACAAGAATTTTTAAGTATACGAGGTTGTGGACTTATCGACTTTGGAGTTCATCTTCTATTAAGAAATCTCAAAGTTTATATCTCAGTTTTAAACTTTTAACATATTAAATTCCTGTCATTTGCAAGAAAAAAGAGCTCTGTCAGTTCCTCAATATGAGCTACTCTAAACTAATTCACATTGACTTTAAAGAAGGAATTACAATTCTTGCTTAACAGCATACATGATTTATCAATAAAGATTGATAAAATGGACAATAAGCTAGATACTTTCAAAGACAAATGTAAAAAAACAAATGGAACAACTACAAACTATTGTTTTACACCAAAAAGCTCAGATTGCCAACATGAAAGAATCATTAAATGATATAGAAGGCAGAGTGTCAGAAGAAGAACATCATGAAATTCTTACTAAAACAAAATACTACACTACTGAACAAATTAGCTGATCTTGAAAATAGATCTCAAAGAAATAATCTGTAGAACTATGGTTTACCTTAAAAGACTCAAAGGGGATAACATGGTTAATTTTCTCACATCTTGGATTTCCAACATTTTAAAATTACCACAGTCTCTTTCATTTGGCATTGAAAGATCACATAGGTCACGGGTGATTCTGTCATCATCTAAAAAGGTAAACAGCAAACAGAGATATACAATAGTAAGATTTTATTCTTGCCAAGGCAAAGAACTAGTTTTAAAGACTGCCTGGTCAAATTCACTGGTCAAATTTAATGACAATGTAATAAGATTTGGGAATGACTACTCCTCAGCAGTAATGTCAAGAAGAAAATAATATATTTCCTTAATAAAGAAGCTGAAAAAGAAGCAATTCAAAGTTCATCTCTTATTTCCAGCCAGACATAAAGTCTTTCTCTCAGATTGTACCAAAACCTTTGAAACTCTGAACTCATCTATATCTTATTTAACATCTATTAACATTTTAGAACAAGTAGAAAGTATGAACTGGTGCTCTAATTCATTAAAGAGACAGGATGAAAGAAATGATTGGAAAAAAGTAGATGTGAAGAAGAAGAAGCTGAAAGACAAATAAATCTTTAACTTTTTTTGCATTTTTCATAATATGTAAAAGCTTCCGCTTTTATACCTATCTCAGCATATAATAATATTTCATAACTATGACACTTTGGATGCACTCAAACTAAAAGAACTTATGCTTAAAAGCATAAACTGAGGAAGATTAATTTTTCTTTCATGTCTCTTCATTTCAGTGCTTATATCATTAAAAACAGTCTTTAACATTTGTTTACATCTTGCATTCAAAATATTTTAAGCAGTGAAAGCAAAAGTAATGACGTTCAAAACCATTTATTCTCTGCTTTTTGTACGGCTTTATGAAGGTACAGATATTTATCTAAATTAAAGAAAGTTTAATAAATAAGGTGAATAGTAATAATCATAGTAACAGCTCTGGTTCAGCAAATGATCAGTTTTCTGAATATTTATAAAATTGTATGGAATGAGTAAGGGATCCATGAGTGATTGCTTGACTGTGTGTGAATGACTGTTGATTCTATATAGTAAGCATGTTCAGAAATTTCAAAAAACAGCAACAGTACACTGAAGCATGACTTGAATAACCATCCAGTAAAATCAGAATCACATTTATTTTCAGGTAAGCTCTTTCACCACCAAATGTGGCTTCGTCAGACCATAAACAAACAAAGATGCATAAACAGCCAAACACTTCTATATATACATATCACCTCCCCTCATTAAGTTCAAATATTTGTTGTAGCAAATCATTTCACTACAAAACACCCCCTAAATACTGAGCATAATACATTGTCAATGTATAAACATCAAAACAACAAAACGCCCTCTACATACTGAGCATTATAAATTGTCACTATAAACACATCAACACAACAACAAACTACCTATATAGTTGCTTTAGCACAGATCGCAACATTGTAATAAAAATTGCAACATAAAAATAACAGTTTTGCCACATGATAAAAGCATATAAATGATCAAGCACTCATTCCACTTTAAAATACAATTCGTCCATAGCAATATATCATTTTGTATGCATTTGTGAAATTAATCTAATCAAATATATCGCAGTATTTTCTATCCAAAGAGACCCATGAATATAACTAATATATCTAGGTCTTTTGAAATAGAGACCTGATATAACTAGAATATAGTTATAACTGTTCGACTTGTGATGCTTATGCATTGACAGAAATCAACTGTGAGCAGTTTCTACTTAATATCATTCAAATGGACAACAAAATATACATTGCATACCTTCTTAAATATATATATATATATATATATATATATATATATATATATATATATATATATATATATATATATATATATATATATATATATACATATATATATATATATATATATATATATATATATATATATATATATATATATATATATATATATATATATATATATTTATATATAAAACAAGCCTTTCTATGCACATTAATGCCACATTCCATGTTGCAGCCCAATATAAACATGTCATATTCACACTTAGGGTATGAGTCCCTTCAACGTGGATGCCAAAGCACTCACTCTGTTAGATGCTTCACAAATATGCTGCCGGCGTGACATCATCATGCCATTTTTTCATCTTTTAAATACAACTAGATGAATGGCTCCTTAAAAGCCATGTACTATGTGCATTTTATATATATATATATATATATATATATATATATATATATATATATATATATATATGGGGCCAAATGTAAATCATACTTAAATATTGCAGAATCATCCTATTTATATACTTTAAAATTATTATTATAAAAATATATAAACAGATCTATTATATATTACAAGTGTGTGGCATTATACATAACTTATACCACTATTCATCACTGTTTAATATGCCTTATAAAAATATTTCTATAGCATCAATTTAGCTATTGCTTTAGATGTGTCTATATCATCAAATTAACTTTAATCTACTAAATAAATCTATAAAATAATAAATAATAAATAATAAATGGACCCCTAATAACTAATTTACACTTCATGCAAACAAGTTTTATAACTAAACAAAATATCTATTCACTATTTTCTATCCCCATCACTGTATAGCATCCATGTTACATAAACTACACTATAAAACATAATCTAAATACATATAATATTAAAACGTATATCACAACATACCTATTCATTATTAAAGACAATAACATGCATATATTAATACATAGCCAAAAATATAAACAAAAATAAAAATAAAAATATATAACCATATAACCTAGAGCATGTGCATTACATAAACAAACTGATGATCATTTTTTTTTTATTTACATATTCATATAAACCCAACCCTAGGGTTATATATGTAGATCCACTTATATGCACACTTCTACACATATCTATGCATTACCAAATAAGCATAATCAAGCCATAATATAGGGCCATACTTATATATTGGTGTACTACAAATTAATAAATAATAAATGTGAACACTACATCTTATATTACCTAGGGTACATATATTTATCACTATTTCCGAGGTAGACCCCTTGCTTCCAGCACACTCCTCATAGAGATGTTCCCATTAAGACCTAGTCCTTTTTCAACTCTAAGCTTTAATATCCATCTAAGTTCACTTTTTTCAGTAAGGTTTATGATATTTCCCATCCTATTTCCAGGGCTAACTTGTTTTAAACCTATAAATTTAAAATTGTGGTTGGAAATGCTCATTTCATTGCATTTAGAAAGTGCACTGACTGAATCCCTATTCTTTATACTGTTAGTTTGCTCCCTCATATGCTCTTTAAATGTTCTATTAGTTTTTGCCCACATAGAATCTTAAACAACAGTCATATTATGCCAAATATATTATATTTCTGCTATTGCAGTCCACTAGATTATACACTTTATGTACTACCTGTGTTTCAGGATGTACAAACTCATTAGTCTGTTTAATATATTGGCCCATATTACAATGACCGCATTTTTTAGTTCTGGTCATTGTCAAACTGGTAGGAACAGTTGATTCTTTCAGATAGCATAATATCCTTTTAAGATTTTTCCTAGTCTTAAGACAGAAGTTAGGTTGTTCCCCTACCACTGCTTTGATTTTATTATCAGTCATGAGCAATGGCCAGTGTTTATAAAATACACTCTTAACTTTATTTATGTCACTAGTGTATTGTATAGTGACTTTAACTGAATTCACTTTATTATGCATTACAGCAGAATTCCCTCCTTGTAAATCCATGTTGGGGCCTTTAGAGAAATATGGCTTAGCTCTACCATTCCTCATTGCTCTAACTTCTTCTAGTACTGGGACCACTTCTGTGACTTCATATCCCCTTCTATATAAATTTTCCTCCAGTTGAACAAGACCTTCATTAAACACAGTGTCCTGATCACTCAAATGTGATACACACATCCCCTGTCCTTTCACTATGTTCTTAAATGTTTTCCTTGGGTGCATGCTTGACCTATGTAGAAGTGTATTAGTATAGCAATCCTTATGATATATTCTAGTCTCAAATGATCCTTGCTCATTTACTGAGACAAAAATGTCTAAGAATACTATCCCCTCTGTGGAATATTTCAATTCAAATTTTAGAAAATGTGTTATTTTTTCTATTGTTTCTACAAATGTTGTAAGTAATGGGAGGGGAACTACCCATACAAGGAAAATATCATCCACAAAGTGGCGATAAAAAACTCTAGTGGGTCTAAAGGGTGGCTTAAATTATTTTAATGTATTTTAGGCTGTCCTTGAAATGATGGAATCAAAGGATGTTCAACTGTAAGGAACTGGACTAGCTCTAGCGGAAACATACATTCCAGTTCCCACTGTGCCATAACTGCATTGACGTAGCTATTGGCACAAGTCCCCATAGCTATGCCTTCACATTGGAGGTACCATCAAAGACAAACACATTGTTCTTGAGTACTATGTCCATAAACAAACAAATAGTATCTATTAACAATTTATTATATCCACTTTTCCTCATGAGGGAATTCCTTAATAAATGTAAGCCTTCTGCATTAGGGATTGAAGTGAATAAAGATGCCACATCGAGTGTTACTAAATATATGTTCTCATTATTATTTGTCACCTGATTAAATGCAAAAAGGCTCTCCAAAAAAACTTTAGAATCTTTTAACACAACTTCTATTCCATTCAATACTGGTCTCACCTGCCTTTCGACAAATATGGAATACGGTTCTGTTAGCCACCCTCTACTTGCTACAATGGGTCTAAAGGGTGGCTTAAATTTATTTGTATGTATTTTAGGCTGTCCTTGAAATGATGATCAAAGGATGTTCAACTGTAAGGAACTGGACTAGCTCTAGTGACAGATTATATCTAAATATACTATCATTAATATTAATTTTCATTAGATGTTGCATTGTCTGTATTTCCGCAAGTGTAATGATCTTATATAATTTCGTATCTGATAGCATGTGATGTAATGAATTAAAATAGAATTTTCTATCCATTACTACTGTCATACTTCCCTTATTAGCAGGCCTAATAACCAAAGATGTATCTGTTTTAAGTTGTGTTAATGCTATCTTCTCTTGTTGTGTTAAATTAACATACCTGTTATGTTGCACTTTATTCCTAGACATATTATATATCTCATCTTCACATATTTTTCCAAAAGCTTCTAAGATAGGATGATTTACAGGTGTGTAATTACTCAGCATTTTATATTGATGAGTATTACTAACTGTATCCATAAGAAATGTCAGTTTCAGAATAACATTCCTAAGAAAGAGTCTTAAATCAATCAATGTATCTAGTAAATCAGCTGATTGCTCCAGTATGAATGAAAGTCCCTTCTGTAGAACTGAAATCTCTGTGCTCTCTAATTGTCTATGATTGTCTGTGATGACGTCATGCCGGCAGCATATTTGTGAAGCATCTAATAGAGTGAGTGCTTTGGCATCCATGTTGAAGGGACTCATACCCTAAATGCAAATTTGACAAGTTTATATTGGGCTGCAACATGGAATGTGGCATTGATGTGCATAGAAAGGCTTGTTTTTTATATATATAAGAAGGTATGCAATGTACATTTCGTTGTCAATTTGAATGATATGAAGTGGAAACTGTTCACAGTTGATTTCTGTCAATGCATAAGCATCACAAGTCGAACAGTTTTAACTATATTCTAGTTATATCAGGTCTCTATTTCGAAAGACCTAGATATACTAGTTATATTCATGGGTCGCTTTGGATAGAAAATACTGTGATATATTTGATTAGATTAGTTTCACAAATGCACAGAAAATGATATATTGCTATGGGCGACTTGTATTTTAAAGTGGAATGAGTGCTTGATCGTTTATATGCTTTTATCATGTGGCAAAACTTTTATTATGTCGCAATTTTTATTACTATGTTGCGATCTGTGCTAAAGCAACTAGATAGGTAGTTTGTTGTTGTTTTGATGTGTATATAGTGACAATTTATGACGCTCAGTATTTAGAGGGTGTTTTGTAGTGAAATGATTTGCTACAACAAATATTTGAACTTAATGAGGGGGAGGTGATATGTATATATAGAAGTGTTTGGCTGTTTATGCATCTTTGTTTGTATATGGTCTGATGAAGCCACATTTGGTGGTAAAAGCGCTTACCTGAAAATAAATGTGATTCTGATTTTACTGAATGGTTATTCAAGTTGTGCTTCACTGTTTTTTGCTGTTTTGCCTACATAATACAATGGGGACTGTCTGCCTATTGGGGAACATTTTTTTCTTGGATTAATGTTCAGAAATATGTTTCTTTTTCTTTTCTTTTCTTTTTCTGGATTAGACTTGAACAGTCTTTCTTGTGTTACAGATAATGTTACTAAAACATGGTTTAGATGTTGCCATTAGTGTTTATAAGGTTTTACTTGTCTAAATTAATATCTAATATCAGTAAACTCTCATAAAATGAAAGGATGAACTGTTTAATCTTACTTGATTGAGCTCAAACTACTATTTCAAGCATTTAAACAATTAACTTACTTGCTTCTCAGCTTCCTGCCAAGATCATGAGCTAAAACATACTTTTTTTTCATTTCTAGTTTGGTTTCTTCATTTTTAAACATTCGATTATACTAATAATCCCTTTCCAAGTGTGCAAACAGCTCAGACTAAATAGTACAGCGCAATGATGATGTAAGCATTGCAGTTAAAGGTCAAACATGATTTGTAACTGTTTTCTAACTATTTGAAGTGGTAAAAACATCTTTTATGCTGAAAGATCATTCATGAAATGTTTTGGTTTTTTAGTCATTCAAAGTGACATGCACACTTTTTGTATTAAAAGGACACACAATCTGTTATTCTTTTCAGCCATTTAAAGTGACAAGCATACTATTTTGTTGTTGAAACATATTGCATTTAAAAGAATCAAAACTTTAAAAGTTGATAAACTTACAGAAAACATCCTAATTTAAATCTAGTAGATAAATTATGACACATTTTAGATTAGTATTGGCATAAATGAAACAATATGGCCTATGATTTCACAAGTATAGAAGAAACAAATAGTTATGCTGCATGTCACTGATATTAACATTATAAATTATATAAATGAATAAATATGATATATGATAAAAATATATAAAGATAGAAATGTTTTTGCCTCAACAATACCTGTCAGTTTTGTGTCTGAAAAGAAATATTTTTGTTTGGAGTTTATACACAGGATTTGAAGTATGAAAATATTCTAATATTCCACATGGGGGGTGCATGGGGGCTTGCCCCCCCTGCTTATATGTAGGGTCCGCGCGTGTGTTTGTTTTGTTGTTTTTGTTTTGTTGGTTTGTAGTGTAGGGAGGAAGGTGTATGTGTGCTTGTTTGTGTGTGGAGTGTGTATGTGGGCAGTCGCGATTTTGAATTTTGCGCTTTTGGGGTTTCGTGTTTTTCAGTTTTCAACTTTACAGTGTCAAGATACTGAATTTTGATATTTCAGTATTTCAGGATTGCAAAGTGAAACCATGTATATATATATATATATATATATATATATATATATATATATATATATATATATATATATATATGGGTCTACTTCTAAGTATAGTTTCAAAATTTGAATTTGTTATGGTCGAGACCATAAATTAAAGTTTTGAAACTTCAAAACATTTAAATGGAGATCACCATACAGAGCAGAATGGTATATTTACTGTTTTCCTCACTGTAGTGCAATCTCAGAGTTGGTATATTTAATTAGCAAGGGGTGGGAGGTTGTATGCAGGCTTGCCCCCTGCAAAAAATATAAACAAAAAAAATAAGATTTTTTTTAACTTTTGTTTATTTAAATTTCAAAGTTTCAAAACTTCGATCTTATGGTCTCCACCATAAGAAATTCAAAATTTTGAAACTTTGAAATTTAGAAGTAGACTTATACACACGCACACACACACACACACACACACACACACACACACACACACACACACACACACACACACACACACAAAGAGAGAAAGAGCATACATGCCTGCTCAAATATGTCTCGAGTATTGCAGTAAGAAACATGTTAATTGACATAGGAGTATATGGGTTCAAATCCAAGCAGCAGCAGTTTACTTTTATTGCATATTATAAAATCAATGTTCTGCAATCACGAATTAATAATAGCATTGAAATATTTGTAAATGGAAATTTCTTTAATTGGAAGGCATATATCATATATGCAATAGATGCAAAACAGTTTGCCTAATGTCTATAATGAGATTAATATGTCTTTTATGGCACATGCATGACATCATATTCATATGGACATTAAGCTAACATGGCAGATTATGATGGTCAAGTGGGTTAATAGTTTTATAATATTCCTTAACTTAAGCTAAGACTTACAGCTTGTAGAATCAGACTATAGATCATCAGAATATCCCTGTCCATTCACCTGAAGTAGGTAGCTGTATTGATGCATACTCTGTACTAGAGGATGTGGCTGCATAGAACCCACAACAATACCTATACCACTTGTGTATACTACAGCCCATAATAATGGGCAATAAGTTTAGCAGGTTTTTGTGTAGACCAAAATAACTGTCAGTACATTACTTGTCATGAACCCCACCCTGACTGAAACAGGACAAACTGTTTGCTTTATTTTTCAGACTACTCCCAACTCCTTTTCTTCCATTACTACAGTATCTTTCAGCTAAGACTCTAAATACTTAACCAGATGTAAATATTTGCTTACTCTTACTGGGCTTGTCTGTTGCTCCTTGTAATTCTCCTTTAACCCTCCCAGCTTTTGTTTTACACTGTTCAATTCATACAGTTAACTATCTCTGGAAACATTCTTACCTTTTGCCATAGCCAAAGTTTACTGATTGTTTTTCTCAGCACTGTTACTTTATTAATTCAGTGGTTGGGCCCAGTTCTGTTCACCCTCACCACATTCGGGCTTACACAGTTTCCCTATCCTACTCCAAATTTCCACCTACCCCCTCCTAATGTACATTTAAACTATCCCAACTCCACCACTACAATTCCTCCAACCTAACTCGACATCAAAACAATTAGAACATAATCCAATCACAGTTGCCCTACAATTAGCACCTCTGACTCATTTACTTAGTGTACTGCACTGTGCTTGTCCTTTTAGAAGTTATACTGCTGTAATTAAAACTACTCTTGGTCAGTAACATTTTGCAGTACAAACTAATATCTCCAGGAAAATCTAACTTACATATAATAAAAAATGGGTCAGACTCAAACCCTATTAGTGTGCCTCCTCAACATATTACTACGCTTTATCAACTACCATACCTCCCAAATAAATGCAATTAATAGTCCTACAAACCCATACTCATTACAACAACAGTTACCAAGTCTATCACCACAACACCCACACTATGCCAGAGGTCTGAATGGAGAGATGATAAGTCAGAAAGCAAAGGAGAGTAGTAATTGAATTCATCCTCAAGTCTTGATGAGTACCTTCACGAGGTGGACCCTGTTTTTCACAAAACCTCACCAGGATTATGCTGATATATAGACTGTATTTATGTAGCATATATTATGGACAGAAGTAGGTACAAAATTTAAAAAAGATAACCGGATGCACAAGACCCAGGATAAAAAAGTGCCCAATCCTGTTAGGTGCACTGGTGCCAGGACTGGAAAAAATAACATTGTAGCATCCTCAAAATATGGAAATATTCTTACAATATGGCCAGGCCTGGCCCAGTGGGAGGATGGCCCTCCTGTTGTAGAAGGAAATAGCTCTCCACAAAAATCACAAATACTAATAGGCCAAAGAAGAGCCATAAAGACAATAGAGTGGACTATTGAGGATAAGAAAGAAATTATGTATTGTCACTATTATGCAAAAAGCCCAGAATTTACAGACACACGATATACAAAATGCTTAAGAGAGAAATTAGAGGAAAGAAAAATATTTCCACGAGAAAAACTGTCAGAAGCTTCAAACAAAAATTTGTGTTCATTAATACAACAAATCTGTGAAAACCATATGTAGACCAATATGCTTTCATCTGTTTGGAAAAAGAAGCATCTGATGAAGTGTGAAAATATAAACAACAAAACCTAGAGATTTTTGAAACATATAAAAAAGAAATATGGGCATGACAAAAGAAAGAGATATTTGATATGGTGCAATATTTATGCAAAATCAAAAGCCAAATTAATGAATGTAAAGTAGGCAGCCCCAAAGATATTCAAAGAAAAATACAGGCAAAGGTACCCAGATATGGAAAATTTCACAATAAAAAATAATATCACAAAGATGGAATGTTGAAAAGAATATAAGTAAAGTAGAAGTTAAAAAATAGAAGTAGAAGTTATGGAGTGCCTGTGAAGTGAAGGATTTGGTGTAGAAGGTCTAACACATGATACATTAGAGCATGATGGTGCGAGTCCTCAAAGCAAGGAGTAATGGGAAGATCAAGAGACATCTGAAGAAGAAGAAATATGGACATGGGAAAGAAAAAGAGATCCAATATTGCATAATATCTTTACAAAGGAGAAAGCAAAACTAATAAATGCAGAAAGAGCAGCACCAAAGATATCTGAAGAGAAATACAAGCAAAGGTATCCAGACATGGAAAGTTTTACAATACAAAAAATAAGAAGACAAAGAGGAAAAGTGGAAAAGGAGATTAGTAATGAAGAAGTTAAAGAAATGGAAACTGTGGTTATGAAGTACCTGCGAAGTGAAGGATTCAGTGTAGAAAATCTAATTCAGAAAGCACCAAAGCAGGATAGAGCAATGGACATCCAAATGAAGGGGAAACTAGTGGAATGGGAAGCAATTCGTCAGGTGCCATATGAAGATATTTTAGACCTTTCTACAGGAAACCAGTATAAATGTTTATTTGAAGCTAGACAGCAAGGAATGAAACAGGAAACAGTGTAAACTCTTACACAGTCAATGTTGAGGAGTGATAGGCTAGTGAGTTGCCATAAGACAGAGCAATGGAAGACACAAGATGAAATTGAAGAGAATGTGCCACAGGAAGATGCTGTAGAACTTTCTATAGAATATCCACATGAAATGGAAAACAAAAAATTTCCCCTCAGTTTAAAAGAAAATGAGCTAAGTGAAGAGTTGCTTGATTTAATAGAGCTAGATAGACATCCCTAACTATCTCCAAAGTGCACAAAGAGCTAGGGACCTTATATCGCTGCAAAAAGTGCCATACTTCCAAATCTTGAACTGCTGTAGCCAGAACCCACCTCTTAGTTTCCTTACTTTATGCATGTCCAGTGCTAACAAATCTAAATAAGACCAACCTCAACAAACTATCTACATGTTACCACAACATTTCCAGATTTGCTACCAACACCAAATCTCATTCCCACCACTGTCAATCCTTACCTACTTTACATTGGCTTGAGCTACCTAACCTATTATGCTTCCATCAAACCAGCCTAGCACACCAAATTCTATACTATCCAAAAAAAAAAAACTGCATTATCTGGACTACTAAACTTCTATATTTCAAATAGACATTTATGCCCACCAATAAAGCCCTAATAGAAAAAAATCCCATGTAGAAATAGCTCTGGGGACTCCCTCTTCACTAATGAAATTGCTAACACCTGGAATAGTCTTCCTCCTGACATTAGACTACAAACTAAAACACCCACTTTCAAAAGATTACTGAAAACACACCTTCTCACCAACTGACTGTAACTGCAATAGTCCACCTTAATCCCTCACTAAACAGCAGTAGCACTGCCTCCTTATGCCTCTTTTTCTTAGTGACGTGCTCACCATTGCTCTGTTGCTCAAACTTCTTGTGAATACTACTAAATGCTTATTGTAAATATGTAAATGTGCAATAATTATACGTATTTCCTTCTACTGTTGCCTTACACTAACCTAAATGTAATCTACTTGTTATGTATCTCCTGAATTCTAATATCTCCTTTCAGAATTGTTATACCTTTGTAGTATGATGTTAATTGATTCTACATTCACAATTTCTGTAACCTGTTATTATTATCTCTAAATGCTGTAACTATTGTACTTATTGGAGCTTATCTCCCTGGGCCTCTGCTGAAAATGGACACCAGCTGTCCAGTTGGACATTCCCGGTAAACAAATGTCAAATAAAGGCCTCCACTGAAAATGGACACCTGCTGTCCAGTTGGACATTCCCGATAAACAAATGTCAAATAAATAAGTAAATAAAATAAATATTAAGATCAATGAAAGAAATAGACTGTAGATGGTCAATAAAACACAAAAAGTGAGAAGTTTGATAAAACAAATGAACACAGTAATTAGGACTTTCCACAGAGATCCATGTGATATAACAGAAGTAAACAGGATATATTACTGTGCAGCTACATTAATAACTGATAAAGTTTTACCACAGGAACACAGGGTAGTGAGGGAAAGGAAGGGGAGAAATTGTATGCTATCATGGAAGTATCGAATAGAGAAAACTATAAAGCACTTAAGACAAGAAGTGTCATTGTTAGAAGAGTATAGAAGAGTTCACAGACCAACAAATATACTTAGATGTGATAAAAGTAATGCACAGTATTAGAACAGATCATGATCTATTGTGCACTATCGCAAATAACAAACTAAAGATCTCAGCACAGGCGAAAAAACTTAGAAGATACACAGATAAATATAAAGGAAAAGTACAAAATAAGCAATTTATTAATGACCCAAAAATGTTTTATAGAGAAATGGGAAACAAGGTAAAAGGAATTGAAAGATGACCATAAAAAGCACAAAAATATATATATTTTGGATAAGTATTTATGAAGATCCTGTGGAACATAACAAAGATGCTAAATGGATAGAAGAAATAAAAGAAGAATAAGTAGTTTAAAGGTACAGAATATGAAATGGGATGAAATAACAACTAGAGAGATTGAAACAACATTAAGAAAAGCCTCTAATTTGAAAACCCCAGGCCCAAATGCAGTACCTAACTTCTGGTTAAAACTATTGACATCTTTGCAGGAATATTTAGCCATGAGTAAGAACTATTTATATGTGTACCCCAGACAGACAGCAACCTGGTTAATAACAGGAAAAACAATGTTCCTACGTAAGACTGAACCTGCAAGCTACCTTAAAAATTATAGACCAATAACTTGCCTTTCAGCGATGTAAAAACTATACACTGGAATTGATGCTGACAGAGTTTATAGTCATTTAGAAGAAAACTTTATTATGGCAATAGAACAAAAAAACAATGAAAGAATGTCATATGGTACAATGGATTATTTGTTGTTAAAGTCATGGTAGAGAACTGTAAAGGGGAATAATCTAAGTATGGCATGGGTTGGCAACAAAAAAGCATATGATAGTATCCCACATTCATGGTTAAAAGTGTGCTTAAAAGCCATAAGACCCATCCTACACTGATTGACGATATTACAGTGACCATAAAAGAGTGGCCGACTACTTTGCAATTAAGCCATGATAAAGGACAAATTATTATCCCAGGGATAAACATTCTAAGGGGCATATTCCAGGGTGACTCTTTGTCTCTGCTGCTATTCTTTCTTGCCCTTAACCCATTAAGCTGTCTACTTAACAGCTTAGCCATGGCTACAATTTGGCTCCTAGAAAATAACATAATGTAATGACCTCTCATATTCTCTTAGTTGATGATATAAAACTGGATAGCTCATCAGATGAGGAACTGAAAGCACAACTGCAAGTTGTCAAAAGTTTTTCATATGATATAAGAATGTCATTTGGTCTTGATAAATGTGCAAAAGCAACCATTAAAGCAGGAAAACTGCAGCACCAAGAAAACAGTTTGGGACAAGAATGTGATATAAAAGAATTTGTGCAAGATGAAGTGTACAAATATTTGGGAATTGATGATGGGTCAACAATAAACCATGAGCAAATGGAAATAAAACTTAGTAAGGAATACTTTAGAAAACATAAGTTCATCCTGAAAACAACACTGACATCTAGGAACAAAATTTAAGCTATAAACCATTTTGCTCTTCCTGTCCTAACTTACAGTTTTGGAGTGATTGCCTTGCCCCAAAACATGTTGGATAGATTAGACAGGAAATCAAGACTAGGTGGGCACATTGTGGGTACTGAAAAGAGCACTTCTGGCTGATATCAAAGATTAAAACAATAATTCCATGAACTTCAATCATACTTTGACTTAGGAATGGGGTCCATTCATGTCATGGTATTATAAAACCAAAATACTTGGAGAAATTAAAAATACCAGCAAACCTGCCTAGTTTTTTTTCAGTTACAGGTATATTACATTTAAGTATGTTACCATACAAAATCCAATAAAACTAAGGCTCAAATGCATTTGGCTACATACTTTCATTCATAACATTTCCATCCCAAAAAAATCAGTGGAGACATTCATCCAAACCCTGGCCCCACACAACAACAAAAAACCCACACCAACAGCCCAGTATTAAATGAACCATTCTCCCATCCTCTGCCATCCCCCAATTCCAACCTTTTCTTCCTAAACATTCATTTTAGTAGCCTATGCAATGAAATCCAGAACATACATGCTTGTACTGGCACATATTCCCCACACATAATCCCCAACTGTTCTGGGTCACAACCTTGCATTGTTACCTTGAAAACTCCTGCACTACCTGTTCCAACTGCATCAGGTAGTTCTGTTCAAGAGGCTGATACAGTGGTATCGACCAGGAGTAGTGTTAATGGAAGTAGTAATTATCACCTATCTGGACATGACAGGGCTGGTGGAGGGCATTATAGAGAGGGATCGCAGTGTTCTAATCAGCAGAAAAGAGAAGATCCAGCATTGAATAGCCATGATGATGCCCCTTCTGGTACTGTCTCATGTTTCTGAGACAGGAGACAGTTTTGAGAAGTCTGAGGTTGAGGACTAGATTTTCACTCTACTCATGTGGATGAGAATGTGCCTCCAATGACCCCTACCAATCTGCAATCATGGTGTCCCACAATCGATTTGTGCCCCTCACCATCTCTGTATGCCTTGCCTTTCTTGTATGTCTGCACTTGCTAACTAACATAACCTACATACCTAACCTTCTTATTCCTAACCACCTTCTCAACCATTCGTCTAGCTGCAAAAAAAAAATAAATACACACCTTACTCAGCTTGTCACTTTGGCAATATTCTTTCTCCCTCTCTCCCAATCACTCTCTCTATCTATCAGTATATTTTCCTTCTTCTGCCCCGTCAATCTTTGTAGTCAGCATTTGTGCTATTCTTGGCATTGACTACCAATGTTAACTGACAATAAATGACAAGTCACACTGTATGGCAAAAACTGATTAGTTTAAGCCTACAACTGCATTGGTATGCTTCCCTTTACACTACTGTGCTTAGCTTCGTTAAGCTATAGAAAGAAAGAATCATAGAACTATGACAAGACCATTATTATCATATGTTAAACAGGCTGCAGGGTTAAATGTACACCATATGGAATTTTTCAGGTATCATTACTGTTATAAAGTATGCTGCACTCATAGTCCCTTGTTTCATAATGCTTTAATCGTCACTTCAAATGTGTGTATTTTAACACCTAAAATGTACCTTGCTTTGTTGTATGATTAGCTAATGGTCACATCCATAGACTGGTGATGAAAACTGGCATGTGGGTAAATCCAGCATCAGCTCTGAAATATTATTTCCTGTAACATTTTCCCTTGTTAAATAATGGATATATATGTTATTCCACAAACAATCTCTTGCGTGGTTTATGCAGTCCAGAATTATATCACCCTCCTCATAACTTGGCTATAAGTGCCAGACATCTACACAAAGCAAACGTTAATGCGGTGGGGGGGGGGGGGTTGCACATTATCAAAAGGCTATGCATAGTTTACAGTCATTTGCCCTATACATTTAGAAGGTGCCTGGATAAAATATTTAGCATTAGGGTGAATTTTCTGAAGGATACAGTCTGACATATAAATGTATGTTATTATGTAGTGATTTCAGTTCTCAGTGATGTAATAGAAAAAAATGCATAATGAGTGCATCAATATGCCTTAAGCAGGCCTATATTAGATAATCAAACTTTCAAAATTTCGAGTGTCATATGGTTGACACCGTAAGATCGAACTTTTAAAAGTTCGAAAATCTAATGAAAAAAATAAACTACATAAATAACCTACCTGAGCATTTTAAGCAGGGGTCAAGCCCCGCTGCACAACCCCCCACCCAGTCTTTAAATATACCAACACCGAGATCGCACTACAGTGCAAAAAGGGAAATTTTCCCATTCTGCGCTGTACAGAGATCTCATTAAAATGTTTGAACTTTCAAAAATTCGATCATATGGTGTCAACAATACGACACTAGAACTTTTGAAAGGTCGATCATTCAATATAGACCCGCCTTAAGCATGTTGAAGCCTCTGTATCATCCATGTAATGAATATTTTACTACAATTATCATAACAAATACCAATGATGATACAGAAAAATTTATTGTAACATGCATATATCTGAAATGGCTAAGTATATATCTGTATTCATTATTTTTGCATTGTTTGGCATGGAATACCAAAGACCATTGCTAATTCCCATTCTAAGTTCAAAAACTCAAGAAATAATTGTGTAAGCACTAATACCTTGTATTCATTCATGCAAATGAGCTTGTCAGAAGTGGGCTTTAGTAAGTGATTTGGACATAAAGAAATTAATGTAAGGGGCTTACATTACTTGCACATGTTTCAATTACTTTAATTTGATGTTATTTACGTACTACATATTGTAAATGATGTCTGCAGTCAATCACATCAGACTTGCAAATGTGTTACGCTAAAGTAGAAAATTTGGACACATACTTGTAGAGTATAAAAATATAAAGACGGCAAGGATCACCCAAAGATAAAAAAAAGAGCTTTAATGACAAAGCATTAAACAGTAAGCGCTTTCAACACATATAGTGGAAATTTGTAATCATGACAGAAGGTTTGATGCAGAAAGTGAATTAAGCTGGAGAAAGTATATGTGGCAAGTGAGATTAAATGCCTGTTTTCTACCCGGCTTAAACAACAGAGATGAGTTTATAGCCTATTTAAAAAGAAAGGGCTTGAAGCATCACTTAAAGCATACATAATTATTTAATTATTTAATCATTCAATTAGAAGTTGATAGTATGGGCTTTAAATTAGCAGTGTTTTTAGTCATTATTCAGTCTGAAGAAGTCACTATATGTGATGAAAGCGCTTACTGTGTAATGCTTTGTCATTAAAGTTATTAACCACACAATGAACAGGCTGTAACAAAATCAAAGTCCACTGTAAAAAAGTGTAGTAGTTCCAGATACAATGAAGACTGTCCTTTTACCCACGTATCACTCTATGTAGGTGATACAAACATCGATCTCACATGGGTTAATAATAGAGTTTATTACCACAAAGGCGAAAATGAAATAAAGTACTTTAAACACGTAAATTCAAAAACGAATAAGACAAGGTAACTGATTTAGCGCTTTCATCTCCAACACCAGAGACTTCCTCAGAATCCAGTTACCATTCACAATTCTTACTTTATGTATCCCACATCATTAATTACTAATTGGACATTTATCTAGTTAATTGCATATGCTTATAAATTAATTAAAGGGCTAGACTTCAAACAATGAATTTCTGCAAAACTGAATAACCATTTGGAATAAAGTTATATTAAATAAGCCAACATATATACAAGGAATATATGTTCCTATATGTGTATAATCAACAAGTATTTATATAATGTAAATATACAAAAATATAAATAAATAAATAAATAAATATATAGACACAAATATATAAATATGTGACTATATATACATTCAGTTTGCCAAAAGGCACATTAGTAAGTTAATGAATAAATAAATAAATACATGATGACATGCTAACCAAAGAAATCCCCCAAGAAAGTTGACAGTAAATGTTATGTTAGGTACATTTATGCAAAATAAATGCATTTGTCAATATGTATGTATAAAAAACATAAACATAAGAAATATACAGATGTAACACGTGTACTTGTTTGTACCTGTTTGTAATATGTGTATATCTATATATATATATATATATATATATATATATATATATATATATATATATATATGTATTTAAATAAACATAGAAAAAAATTAAAAAAAAATTTAAATAAGCCACCAAATATTGATAATGAAATCGGTGAAATAAATAAATAAATTAATGTAATACTAATAATTTATTTAAAAATGGTTCTGATAATTTTATTTAAAATATTATTTGAAAATACTATTTAAAAAATATTTAAAAATATTGATTAAAACTATTTGTTTAAAAAATGTTGTGCTGATAATTGTACACCTTGTTAAAGATTGTTGAAACTGATATAAATGTTATATTAGTATTGTAATACCAAATTGTATAAATGTAAATAAATAAATAAATAAATAGGAAATAAGTCAATAGGATTTATATTATATATATTACAACCCTAGGAACCTGGTTAAACCTTTTATAAAGCAATCTAGTGACTAATTTTGTTCTAGAGGTTATGGGCTTACAGTTTTTCTTAACATCTGGTCATTTTACCTTTTCTTTGGGTCTGCAGCCAATATTTTTAATGCCAGAGTTATAGATATATGATCGTTTAATCCTTTTCCACTACATGCGTCTAATCTCGGCTGCCAGATCATTTCCCTGTACTCTAGCTTAGTCTCCCAATCACCTCCTCTATCCATGGGTTCAATTTCCTCAAGCACCCAAAATTTGAAATCTGCCTGTTTACATACCATTGCGTACCTATATAATGCATTGTTGTCATTATGTTTGCTAATGTCTCTTGTATGCTCATATATTCTATTCCTAAGATGGCGTTCAGTTTTGCCTATATAGTAACTCCAGCATACTTTACAGAATACTAAGTATACTACTCCTTTTGAGTAACAACTATTGTACCTTTTGGCTTTTAAAGTTATATCCAAACTAGGTATTCTGATTTCTTTTAATCCAGCAATAAATGCGCATTGTGCACACCTACCGCATTTAAAAGTGCCATGTCTCTTGTTAGCCCCCCTGGTACTAGTAGTTCTCTGTTCAATGATATTTTTAATGTTCTTGTTCCTTCTGAAACTGTATTTTATATCACTTTGAAATACATCAGTCTTTGTTGCTATGTTCCTGAACATCTCCCAAGTATCATCAATACTTTTCTTCAGCCATTTTATACCTTGATGGTATGTGATCATCAAATAGGGTGTGTCACTTGTTACAATTGTATTAGGGGTATTAGAACTATTCTTCTCACTATTGGTTACTGTAGGCTTCACACATCCTTCTTTAGCTAACAAAGCATTATATTTGTTGCCTCTTTCTGATAACACATATTCTTTTATAGGGCTAATAAAATCCATAGGATAACCTCTTTCATAAAACATTTTATCTACATTATCTATTTCTTTTAAAAAATCTGTATCGTCTGAGACCATTCTAGCCATCCTAATCATTTGTCCTTTTACTATGTTTTTCTTAAGTTGGTAAGGATGATCACTGTTGAAATGTAAGTAGGCATTGGAATAATGTTCCTTTCTAAATACATTGGACCTATAACATTTACTCTGATTGTCCTTACTTAATTTGATATCTAAAAAATGTATTTCCTCTGCATCTGTTTGGTGTGTGAAATGCAAAAAAGTAGTTGTCTGGTTTATATATTGTATAAAATCTTGTATGCAGTCATATGGACCAGACCATAAAATAAATATATTGTCCAAAACACTAAATTAATTACTTATATATTGACTGTATATAGAATTGAACACATAATTCTTTTCCCAGAATAACATAATAATGTTAGCATACATGGGAGCACAAGCTGAGCCCATGGCTACTCCTTCTTTCTGATGGTAGTAGTCTCCTTCAAAGTATACATAATTATACTTTAATATCAGTTCCATACATTCCAAAACAATTCTGAAATTAGCTCCTGTTACCAGTTTCAGTTCAACAAGTACTTTTTCAAACCAGTCTAAACCAATATCTTGAGGTATAACTGAAAACAATTCTTTAACATCAATGGTAATAAACAACATGTTGTCTAAATAGATACTCCCACCTATTTTTTTCAAAAAATCCCATGAATCAATCAGAATATGGTCATATTTAGTATTGAATCCTTTTAACATAGTGTCTACATAAATCGCCAAAGGCTGAGTTTTTGATCCCTGGGATGACACTATGGGTCTCATGGGTGGGTTATGTAGGGATTTATGTATTTTGGGTATTCCAAAAATACCCAGAATAACAGGTTTTGGTACTTTTAAAAATTTACACAGTTCCATATCAATCATTCCTGTAAACAGACTGTCTTCCAGAATGAGATCTATCTTCCTATATGAGATATTAATCTCATTCTTTGTTACTGAACCATATTGCTCTTCCTTGTCCAAAATATCCTTCATTTTCTTGATGTAATCCCATCTATCCATGATAACCACCACTCCCCCTTTATCAGGTTTCATGATACAAATTTTATCATTACTACTCAGGTCTCTGAGTAGTTTGTGTTCTACGTTAGTTAAATTACTTTTAATTTTTTTGTTATCAATATTATTGTTTTTATATCCATTTCATATCCTATTTATAACACATTTTTCAAAATTTAAAATTTCATATTGTAATGGGGGGTTATAAGTACTGTGTCTTGCTAAAGAATTCTCTCTATCTTGACCTACTCTGTCCTTATTATATGTTTAAAATTTAGTTTTCGTGTAAATAACTTGATATCTAATATAATATTTTCAACTCTCGGTTTTTTGGCTGGTACAAAAGTAAACCCTTTGGTAAATAGTCTAAAAAAATCTTGATTAATCAATATTTCAGTATAGTTAAATATATTAAAATTATTAAAAGTGTGTATAGTGACGTCCACATGTTCCTGTGCATCCAAAAATAATTCAGAACTGTGGTCACTTGTTATGTCTTGACACAAAACCATGTCAAAGTCACCTATCTGCATACTCTCCCTGTATGCATTACCTGTGCATAAGTTTGTTGCGTCCGATTTCTCAACCTCTCTGACCTCCTGGGTTCATCCATCCCTAAAGGGACATCAGTTCTAATATTGTTGTCATTTTCTATTATATCAAAATGTTCATCATGTGAGTATCTATGGTATTCCGTTGGGTTTGGGTCCAATTGCCCCTGTTCCCATTGTCTAGGTTCCCAATTGACACCTCTTCCAGCCCCTCTATAACTTTTGTTTTGATTATATCTTGTCCTGTGTGTTGTATATGGGCCCTTCCCCTTTTCTTCATTCCTAAGTATATTCTCATCTGCATATGCATTTCCTTTCTCATAATCACCAAGGTCCCTTTCAAGTTTTTTTAGTTTTCTGTTGATATTCATATTGGTAGCAGAGTCTATGTCATACAAAACTCTAAAATACAAATGTTTATACTCATCAACCCGAAACAATAAATCAGTGTTGATTTCACTATATAGCTTATCTATCTCATTTTTAGTTTATTCCATAACATCAGTGTTGTGTTTCATCATCAATTTTAACATAGCTAGCCCACATTCATTTAAAATATCGCAAATACCTTTAAAAAATATTTTGTCACCATTCACATTATTCAGAAACATATTAAGTCGCAACCCTTTTGGTACTATCTTTTCTTTTATACATTTATCGAAGTACCAGTTTTCAACACTAAGCGACTGGAATTTCAGTAACAATTTTTTGAAAATCTTACATTTGTCCTTATAGGTTAAGCTGTTTGCTGGTTCTTTCGTTTTTTCTATTTCCTTAGTAAAAGTACATGATTTATTTAACCATGTGCTGAAATCCATTTCCTTGTACATATCCATGACTTGCGCTTCCATTCTGTCATGAGTTCCATTGGTACGAAAGGTTGAATCGTTGTGCCCTTCATTATTTCTCCTGCTCGCGTTTTCCACCATACCTTCTCTACCTCTAGTTGCAGCGTTGTGTACCTCCAACGTCATCCTAACAGCCCCCATCTCCTTCGGGCTGCTTTGCGCACAAGGTATACCATTGGAAGAACCCGTTAATGGAATGTCCGTTTGTGAGTGGGCTTGGATAACCCTTAACAGTTCATTTAACATGTTGCTGCTATCCATATGCTGGGTTTGACTCCTCGTATCCGGAATACAGAGAAATACCAACTATTAACCACACAACCAACAGGCTGTAACAAAATCAAAGTCCACTGTAAAAAAGCGTAGTAGTTCCAGATACAATGAAGGCTGTCCTTTTACCCATGTATCACTCTATGTAGGTGATACAAACATCGATCTCACATGGGTTAATAATAGAGTTTATTACCACAAAGGCAAAAATGAAATAAAGTTCTTTAAACACGTAAATTCAAAAACGAATAAGACAAGGTAACTGATTTAGCGCTTTCATCTCCAACACCAGAGACTTCCTCAGAATCCAGTTACCATTCATAATTCTTACTTTATGTATCCCACATCATTAATTACTAATTGGACATTTATCTAGTTAATTGCATATGCTTATAAATTAATTAAAGGGCTAGACTTCAAACAATGAATTTCTGCAACACTGAATAACCATTTGGAATAAAGTTAGTTAGTTAGTGATGCTAATTTTAAAATTGTTAATTTGTCTTCATTATTTTTAAATGATGAGACTTGTTGTTTACTATCCAAAGGATGGAACTTTGTGCCTAGTTCAAGAACTGACAAATGTGATATTATCAATTCACTCAGAGACTACGTTAGGAAATTAAATTTAAGGATGATTTTTGATAGTGATGTATCCAGTTCTAATGAGTTTAAAAAGCCAAGTTTGTTTAATCCCCCTTTAAAGAAAGAATTAGAAATGTTTCTAATGACCACAGAAATGCAAGTCATAGATTTGTTGAGCCAGCCTGCTAGTTTCAAGTATAATTTGAGCAAACATGAAAATAGTATTCTTAAGTGCCTCTTGAATAATCTGGACATTTTAATTACAAAAGCAGATAAGGGTGGAGCTTTGGTACTGTTAGACACTCTTGAATATGAACGCAAGAAGTATGATATGTTATATGACATCAAATTTTACAAAAAAGTATTCTTTTCTGAAGTCAGAAAGTCATTTGCGTTTGTCAATTCTATGGTAGAGGTCTGGTTTTATACCAATAGAATCACAGATGAGGTTAGAAAATATTTAATAACAGATACCTCTAAGTTGAGCCGTATATTTGGTTTACCAAAAATACACAGGAGTTTGAAAGATCCACCCCTGAGACCGATTGTGTCCAGTGTAAACAGCAAGACTGAGGCGCTAGCTATTTATACTGACAGACATCTACACAGAGTTGTTGAAAATGATCCAACCTTCATCAAAGATACATTTGATTTTAAAAAGAAGGTGGAGAACTTGTCAGTAGCAGAAAATGATATATTAGTTACTCTCGACATCCAGTCTTTATACACTATGATACCCAATATAGAAGGATTGGATGTAGTCAGGGTAGAGTTACTCAACTCGAAAGTTTATTCAAGAAATACATTGGATTTACTGATGGAAATGCTAGATTTAATTTTAAGTTACAATTATTTTGAATTTGATAATTGCATTTACCATCAGATTAATGGCGTAGCAATGGGTGCCGCTATGGCAGCCAGCTACGCTAATTTGTTCATGCCAGGCTGAGAAAGAACAAATATTTTAGAAAGTATTTTTTCTGATCAAATTAGATTCTATGTCAGATTTATTGATGATGTTTTTCTTTTATGGATTGGGAATTTAAATTGTTTAAACAATTTCCTTACTTATTTGAACGGTATCAACACATATTTGCAGTTTACAGCAGTTTTGTACCATTAGCATTAAATATTTGGATGTAGAGGTGGGAAAGAGTGGTGAGAAGATTTATACTAAGGTTTGCAAAAAAGAAGTTCAAAACAACAACTATTTACATCACAGTAGTATGCATCCGAAAGGGATGAAAGATAACATTGTAAAAAGTCAACTAATACGTGTTAATAGACTCACTAAATATGACAGTGATTTTGATAAAGAGAGTAGAGTTGTTTGTGAAAAATTCAGGTTTAGAGGTTATCCCTCTGATGTAACTACTAATGCTTTGAGAGAAGTTAATTGTATAAGATATAATGAAGCTACATCCAATGAAATTGTTAAAACTAAAAAAGATTTTGGTGTCCGTATGCAAATTAGTAACTTAGTTGATAGTCACAATATCAAGAAGTTAATAACTAATAATTGGTAAATATTACAAAATTCAGTTGAATTTAAGGATAGATTAGGTGATAGACCTCAGTTTATGTACAAAAAAGGCAAAAGTTTTAAGAATTTGTTTCAAAGTAAAATGGACAAATCTATTAGTGTAGACAGTAAAATGCAAGATATGTTTAAGTGTTTTAATTGTAAGTTATGTGATTATTTGTTAATGAATGTATGTGAAGTCATTATTAATGGCTTTAGGTATAGTTTTAAAAAATCTTTTAGTTGTAAAAGCAAGTATGTTGTTTATTTAATTTTATGTCAATCATGCCCTTCTTTTTATGTTGGACATACTGTCAGAGAACTGAAACATGTATGTGAACACAAGCATGCTGTTGAGGTAGGGGATTTAAAGAATGCTTTAGCGAAGAATTATGCTAACAGTGAATGCAGCATCAAGTTTAAATGTATAGTTCTTGAGGAAATTTGTAATAATGACAGAAGGTTTGATGCAGAAAGTGAATTAAGCTGGAGAGAGTATATGTGGCAAGTGAGATTAAATCCCTGTTTTCCAACTGGCTTAAACAACAGAGATGAGTTTATAGCCTATTTAAAATGAAAGGGCTTGAAGCATCACTTAAAGGATACATGATTATTTAATTATTTAATCATTCAATTAGAAGTTGATAGTATGTGCTTTAAATTAGCAGTGTTTTTAGTCATTATTCAGTCTGAAGAAGTCACTATATGTAATTAATGTGCTTACTGTTTAATGGTTTGTCATTAAAGCTCTTTTGTTATCTTTGGGTGATCCTTGCCATCTTTTTATTTTTATATTTTTTACGTAAGTACAGCTACTGTTTGGTGTTTTACATACTTGCAGAGTAGTATAAATGAGTGAACTTTCATTTGTTTGGCATTTATATCTTGTAGAATGGTGTATTGAATGGTGTATACCCATCACAAAGCCTGTGCGTTGATATGCAGAGTAATTAGGGACTGCATGCAGTGGCGTTAAGATGAACAATCAGGCCTGGCTGACACTACACTGGTTGACAACTATAATTATCATCTATCATGTAAATGTTCAACACCATGAAGTTATCATTCACACTACCCAAAAATGAAGTAATGTATGAGTTATATATACAGTATATAATAAATGATGATCAACACATTGCTGTATTGTCTGCCTGTCAAGGCATAATCCTCTTGACCCAAACATGTGATGTACACTACAAGACATCTCCTGTGGCTCTGGCAGTTGATAAAATGTACTCTGGCTTGTGTACTTACATAGGCAAGTGTTCAAATACAGTGACTACTAGTGTGTGTGTGTGTGTGTGTGTGTGTGTGTGTGTGTGTGTGTGTGTGTCTGTGACTCAGTTGCTAAGTGGGATTGGCTTCACCTACAGATTCAACATGTGAACATATAAGGAGAAGAAACATTTTCACCAGGAGAGAGTCTCCCATCAGTTTCATTCTCTATTAGTCCAAACATATGGTTTCCGATACACTGATTAAGTTATCCATTCAATGTGCTTTATCTCACACTTGTAGTAAGACTTATTCTTTCATGCTGGGGGTTAATACAATATACTCTAACTTGTGTAATTAGATAGGTAAGTGTTTGAATCTAACCATGATTGACTACTAGGAGTCTGTGTGTGTGTGTGTGTGTGTGTGTGTGTGTGTGTGTGTGTGTGTGTGTGTGTATGTGTGTGTGTATGCGTGTATGTGTGTGTGAGAGAGAGGCTCAAACATGGGGTAGATCTGGCTTAACAAGCACATCTGATGTATAAATTTACTCCAGGAGAGAGCTTTTCCATCAGTTTCAGAACCACTTAGCCCTTTTAGTCAAAAAATCTGCTTTGCAAAACTTTATGAAGTCATCCTTTCAAATGTGTTCTACCTCACACTTGTAGTAAGATTTCTCATCTGGCATACGTGCCTACTGCACAGTTTACTAGCTTGTGTACTTAGATAGGTAGGTGTTGAAATCAAGCAATGATTGACTAGTATTAGTGGGTTTGTAACTGAAATACATGATAGGACTGGCTTAACTAACAGACTAGATATGTAAATTGACAATAAGAGAGGGCTGTCCCATTAGTTATATTCCCCTTTAGTCCAAACATCTGCTTTGCAATAAATGGATGATGTCATCCATTCAAATAATCTCTACCTTGCACTTTTTAGAAGACTTGTTCGGTGATAATACATGGTTCTCTAACTTGTGTATGTACATAGGGCAGGTGCTCAAATCAAGCAATGATTGACTAGTAGGAGTGAATGTGTGTGACTCTAGTGCTAGGTAGTCCTGGCTTCACAAACATTTCTGATGTATACACTTCCACTCAGGAGAAATACTTGTACTGGGAAAGGGATCCCCCATCAATTTAATTCCACTTTAGCCAAAACATCAGCTTTAC
Organism: Protopterus annectens; assembly: GCF_019279795.1. Classification (NCBI taxonomy): domain Eukaryota; kingdom Metazoa; phylum Chordata; order Ceratodontiformes; family Protopteridae; genus Protopterus; species Protopterus annectens. The sequence goes on from NC_056735.1 coordinate 1,583,768,600, forward strand.
CACACACTGATGAGATCATCTAGTCAAATGTGCTCTTTCTCACACTTGAAATAAGACTTTTCCTCTAGCCACAAAGACTGATACAAAGCGCTGTATCCTGTGGGTTTATGTATACAGATGTGATCATCTCTGGCAAGGGCTAAAAAGTATGAGCGTATGTCTAATGTAAAAAAATATGACTGGATTATTCAACATATATGACATGGTTACACATCCACTCAGGCAAAACTTTAACTCAGAGTGTGGCCTCCCAAAAAAATTGCACTCATTTTTAAGCCACACTTATGTTATATAGGTTCATAGGAGTTTACTAGGCTAACAAAAGCAAGATCCTTTTTAAGCCTAGCCATGCATCCCAAATCTTTGATAAGTTCTGATACCCTTGATAAGTGTAAGCATGAGCCTGGGTGATGAACCATTTACAGGTTACTTATGTCTATTGGAGATATAGGTGCCAAACCAGGGATGAATTTCCATTTTCCCATCCAATTGTTCAAGTTGCACTTGAAGTAGAATCAGAGGGGCTGCAGCCAACTGCCATAGAGTATTAGGTCTAGTCTATAACAGAAGAATGCCAAAGAAGCTGAAAAGTAAGGTGTACAAGAAGTGGTGTGACCAGTATGGGTCTAGTTCACATTGTTGTAAGTCGACAATATCGAATATGATATTGTCGGCACGACAATGTCGAAAGTCCAGAACATTGCGCAGGTAAATGGAAATCTCCATAAGGGGGAAATTTCTGTTTACCTCAGTGTAGTGTGGCCTCAGAGTTGGTATATTTAAGTAGGGGGGTGTGGGGGAGTGAAATGTCAAACTTAATAATGCACTAACTAAACGTGTCAGAGCAGGATGAAACTCATAAATTTAAGTTTTTCGTTCTGCAGCAATTAAATGTGAACACAATGGAAGGTGGCATTATTAATGAAAATGAATTTCTGGAATGGAAATGAATCTTAGATTTTAGAGCAGATGTACTTCCAGGGCTCAACAATGCTATTTCTTTAAAGCCTGCTCTAAAAAGGAGCGGATTGAGTCATTAATGAGTGTCATGTGAATGCAACTTGTATCTGATTGGTTAAGGGGTATTTTAAAATATTTTGTTGAAGTGTATGTTTTATGGTCTGAAGAAGCGATAGTTTCATGAAAGCACTCACCTGTTTTTATTGCTTTTTATTTTATTAAAGTATTTTTATATCTTCTTCAGTCTATTGGACATCTTTGATTTGCACATTACTTATTTTTGGATTTGTCTTGGTCCTGGTAAGCTTTTTTGTTATTAAATGTTGAAAAACAACTGTGTTGGGAAATCTTGTGTAGCATCTTTACTTAGTACACTGAGAAAGAGGAACTTGATATGCGTATATGTTTGATTAAAATGGTGTATGTATTCTGTTCACAATATAGTGGTTAAAGTCAATGATGGATTACTCAACAGATGGTGATGTGTGTCATGCTGCAAAGTGGCCGTAACGTGTGAAAGGACTTGTGTTATCATACTTTATTTTGGTTATATGGTGGGTAGGAGATGTTAACGCATACATTGTTGTCCTTCCTTATGAACATGTCCAGTAGAATGATATATTAGTCATATGCCATTTAGCACAAAGCACATTAAGTAACCATGTTACATAATAGTTATCATTTGTTAACAACTGATTAGAATGTGGCTCCAACAGCATGGCTCTGCCAAAGTCCACACAATGGACGTAGTAAGCAATGCATGGAGGATAACAACATTGTTACAGGCCAGTGTATAGCTGTTTCATGTAAACTGAACATTTTCAACAGTTTCCTTACTACTTGATGTTAATGTTACACCTGTTTGTCAATTATGGTTGTGTACTAGTATGCAGATAGTATAAATTTGTTGCAGAAGGCTCAGATTAGGGCATATTGTGATGAACAACTTGATGCTATAGTGGATTCTGATGTGTATTTTGTCAGATTGCATTTAAATGAGTGTATGTGTCGCCTGCATCAGACAGTACACAATTAATATGATGGTTACTTAGCCAAAACTGCTTTATACTACAAACCATTGAAATAAAAAGGGAAATGTCTCATGTAGCTGATGTCATTGCATAATACTGCCAATTTTTTCTTTGGCTTACATCTTCTGTGGGCTAACTATCCATGTGTGACCTTCATTTCACACATTTCAACATCATATCTGTAGGCATATACTAACAGTTCAGCACAGATAACACAGAGTAAATTAACTGCCTCCATATGAATTTTGACTTGCAGAACTTGTATCTTAACATGTGTCACATGACCATGTCTCCTGTCTCATGAACACATACATCTAATCTGTTATAGCTAGACACCTGTAACAATGCATTGGGGCATAGTTTTCTATAAATATGTTGTTCAAAGTGACATCTCTTTTTTTTGTGACAGTTCCTTCTGGACACTACTGTATAACTGCATGGAATGCATTAAAAGGCTCACTTCCTCCCACTCCCAACATGCATGCCACTGCACAACTGTTTCCACTATGACTAATCACGTGGGAAGGATTCTACAGGTGTTCATTAATTATGCCAGTATGCCCCAGTTTTCAGATGAGGGCAATTTGACATTTCATTGCGGTGGTGGTGCTGCGATAGCATTGTCGCCTCACAGTATGATGCTGTCCGGTTCAATTCTCAGCTAGAGCGTCCTTTGCCTGGAGACATGCATGAATGGATGTACCTTTGTTGAAGGTTGTGCATCAGGGCTGGTAACCCGGCACGTAAAAATCAACTACCAATTATTAGTGGACCGGAGTTCCACTGTGGTGACCCCTAATCGGGAAAAGCCAAAAGACACAACAACAACAACCTTCATTGTTTCTGTTATTTATATGAGACAAGGAAAATATTAAAGTTGTTTAACCTGTATGCCTACAAAATACAAACATTAATTCTTTTCTATGAACAATACTGCCTTTGTTTAATTTTACAATATATTTGATAATGGTGGCAACGTTTCCTAACTGGTCACTACCTCCAGTATATGGAATGTCCCCTACTGTAGCAGCTCTCCTTTTAAACTGTTTTCATACCAGTCAGCTGTCCCTATTTTTCATGAACTTACCTGATTTTGTTACATTATAGCTTTGTCTATCTTAATCCGTTATAAAATGTGGAGACCTTGTTGAAAAGGAGTCCCCTTCAAAACATCAAAGTACCAGAATATCAAATCTTGCTTAATGAAAATGACTTTGCCAAATCTTCACTACATCAAACTCCTGGAACAGCAAAAATCAACCCCAGGAAAAGAACCACTTGAACCCCATGATAAACCTTGCCCTTTACCCACTGTAGTGCAATCTTGAAGTTGTTATATTTAGTTATCGGTGGGTGTGGTGCGCAAAGCCCCCCACGTGGAGGGTTTTCTTGTTTTGCTGTTTGTTGTTTTGTCCTGGTGGTCAAGTAGTTGTTGACCTGGAGTTAGTTTTCATTGTTTCAGGTATTCAATGCACTGAAGAGTCAGCAAAGTCATCTCAATGAAGCAGGACTCAATTTTCTGGTAAGTCGATGTTTTGAAGTAGACCCGTTGGAAAGATAGTGAATTATGCTTAGTAGTAGTTCATGACAATAACTACGTGTAGCTTTCTACTCATGTTGAGACATGCATAATAAAGTCACACTCATCTCCTTCTGTCAACATTTTATTTTTAAAGCCATTTAAAAGTGTCCCTAAGTAGCCTTGATTATTTACAGATTTTTCCCTATGTCTATAAAGGGAGTTTGATCATGAATCTAATTATAGAACACAGTTTCTTGTCAGGCTTCCACTGTCTTTTATAAAATTATTCCAAGTTGCTCTATCTGTAATTTTGCCTTGCACATGTACCCACTTACTTAGATTAACCATGTTTACTCTTCTTTATTTTTGTAGTGTATATATGAGAACTGCTGCAACTTGACATGGCAGTTAGCTTGTGTTCTGACCATGGGCAAGTGCTGCTTAATGTCTAGGGTTGCCTAGAGTCTTGTGTATTCACTGATCAATGTTGCTTGTTGTGCATAGACAAGTAATCTTGCAGCCTTTAGTGTGATGTGTACATGCTCGTTAATGAATCCCCGGGTGAGTCTGAAATCACTGACCTTATGTTGAGGAAGGTCATAAAATCCATTAAATAAACAGTTGGGGAGAATGGCTGAATGTCGTAATCATTGAGAATTGTGGGACACTGCAACACTTCCATTTGCAATAAATATATTATAGTGATGCATTGGCACATGCCTCCACTATAGATGTCATGATCAAGCGATGTTCCATGTACTGGTTGTGTTATAAGGGTTACCATTTTCTGATGAAATTTTCTGATGAAATAGTAGAAACTGACACTGCAAGATTTCGTAGCATACTCCTCAGACCCTTATCCAACAGCAAAGGGTCATTGAATTTCATACTTTCAGCCATGCAAACACTTAGAAGTTGTTTAAAATAGCCTTCAACTAGTAGTAGAGATGGAATTGCAAAGGAAATATGTGAATTTGACCTCTCTGTGATATTCCTTGTGAATAGTTTGACCATCTTCAAATAAGTATGAGCAATGTCTAAACTACTGATAAATCCTACACAATGTAATTTGCATCACAGTTGTAAGTTTTAGTCAAAAAACATTACTCATGTTGAAAGTTATTTTGTCTACTTACCCAGTTACTATTATCCTTTTCTGCAAAAATCGATCTCTTCTGTGGTATAATGCATTATATTAAATCATTTGCCAACAACAGTACTCCGGTGGTGGTGCTGCGGTAGAGTTGTCGCTTCAGAGTAAGACACTATCTGGTTAACTCTCAGCTAGAGCGTCTTCTGCATGGAGACATGCATGAATGGGCGTACCTTCGTTGAAGGTTGTGCGTCAGAGCTGGCAACTCGGCACGTAAAAATCTACTGCCAATCATTAGCGGACTGGAGTTCCACTGTGGTAACCCCTAACCAGGAAAAGCCGAAATACAACACACACACACATATGTATAAATAAAAAGAAAGATGTTTTAACAAGATACATGTCAAATTCATTTTCTGAGATGCCTAACTTTAACTGTGAACCCAGAAACTAGATCACTTCACTGTCATATGTATACAAGTGCTTTTCACTAGTATATTAATTTCTTCAACCTTGTTATTCAGATATATTGTTTACTTTTGAATGTTAAATGAAGAAACTTTGTTGCAAAGTAAGGAAATTCAGTGTGTGTAACCCACTTGTATCCATCTGCTCTTATCAGATGCAAAGCAACACAAGTATAGTGACATGGTGTTTTTGTCAGACATTGCTAAAGTCATAGTTTAATAAATTGTAATTCCTCAAATATCACAACTTCATACACAGTATGGTGATTATTATCTTGATTTAGCATAAATCAGTTAATTAATATCATTAATTTGTAGTGCATGGAAGGTTCCTATTTGATGACTGAAGACACATTCTATCGAATGCATTTTGGTCGAACTTAAAACAACGAAACGACAAAATAGCGAAGCGGCTTTTAAGTGACTTCTTTCCGAGGGAAAGAATTTGCTTGGCCGCTTCCATTACTTTGCCATTTTCAGCACTGTAGTGCAATCTCGGCCTTGGTATATTTAAGTGGGGGGCTTTGCCCCCCACTTTATGTATTCTTTTTATCTTTTTTTTTTTTTTTTTTTTTCTAAATGCGATTTTTTTTTCCTTGGAACAAAATCGCTGTTCTGAGCTTTCAAGATTGCAACCTTTCACTTACATGGGGTCGATTATTCATCATTCATTTTTTTAAGCATTTGATGATATAATATAGACCCTGCATGGAGTGTGGTGATTATTCTCTGATATCTGGAAAAAGACAACTCAGTTAAGATGTAGACTGGCATGAGACCCAATTTTAACAATTTTTAAGCACCCTCCAAAGAGTTGTTAAGATAAAGTCTCAAATAAATGACAATGCTGGTCAGAAAACTGCATCAATAGAACTTGAAAAATAGCTTTATTTTTGCATGTTGCAACTTGAATCTATGCCTAACTTTCTTAAAAAATATAACCATGACTTTCATTGCTGTCCATTTGACAGTGTTCAGCAAGTGCTTTACAGGCTATGAATGTCAGTAAAAAAAAATGTTTTTTTCTTTTTTGCTCTAACAAGTAGTACATGGAAAAATAAATCTCCCTGAATTACAATAATTATAATTGGGTCTCCAATTATAATGCAGTATTATAGCAATAACCCACGCCTGGGTGTGGGTAATGCTAAATTTACCCACGGTTGGCGTGGTTTGGTCCCGAGGGCGAAGCCCGAGGACCAAACAAAGCCAACCGTGGGTAAATTTAGCATTACCCACACCCAGAAGTGGGTTATTGCTATTATACCATGACATTATTTAAGAAAAGAAACTATTACTTTTCTTAAATAATGGCATAGTATAATGCCTGTTTACTGCCCTTCCGCAGATGTCTGGCATCCGGCAGTTCTGATGTACTGCGCGCGCGGTACATCAGAGTTGTGAAAAAGCAACGGAGAAAGCAAGATCTCCGTTGCTTTTATGTCTCGCTATGTTAAATGAGTTTAACATAGCGAGACAGTTTTAAAATAAGCAACGGACATCTCCGTTGCTTATTTTAACTGTCTCGCTATGTTAAACTCATTTAACATAGCGAGACTAAAAAGCAACGGAGATCTTGCTTTCTCCGTTGTTTAACACTCGCTATGTTAAATGGGTTTAACATAGCGAGACAGCTTTAAAATAAGCAACGGAGATCTCTGTTGCTTATTTTAAAGCTGTCTCGCCTTGTTAAACCCATTTAACTTAGCGAGACAGTGTTTAAAATGAGTTATACTAATGGAAAAAAGTCCGGGCGACCGGACCTTTTTCCATTAGTATAACTCGATTTACAACGGGCACGCTGGCCAATCAGCGTGCACGTTTTGGGGGGATCATGGTATAATATGTGTTTTTGACATGCATGCCAAGATTCACCTCCCAAGCTTTGCTTTCTAGGTGAATTTCTTGGCATCCATGTCTAAAGCACATACAAATGTGGTTATGACTGGCAACCTACTCATAATTGCCTATCCCATATACATTTTATAAGTACATTCTGAGCTCAGTGGAATGAAAGGAAAATAGTGCCAGTTTATAACAATGTAGGGAACCTGTGGCAGTCACAACAGTAATGATAAAAAGTGCTAAAGGAAAAAAAAAAAACAGGACTGTACTGCAATTAACACAATGCAGTATTTGCATTTATTTTTTCCAGAAAACTGGAATGGTATGCAGACTTAAATGAGAAATGGTTGTGCCATCTTTTTTTTTTTTTTTTTTTTAACATAGCATAACATAGTGTAATATAACATAACGTAACACAATAAAACATCATTTGTTTCAAGTGTAAACATAATAACATTCTAAAGAGCAAGTATCTTCACATTAAAATGTAAGAAGTGCTCGGGCATTTTCAAATAAACGTAGAGTGGTAGAGCACAGTTCTTTAAAGGGACAAAACAATACCAATAGCTACAGATCATTGATTTAGAATAGTTTCACAAACTTATTCTATGACATAAAAAACTGGTGTAAATACATAACTTATGCCATACAAGTTCTTCAGAATTAGGTTGACATTTGAAATTTAGAAAATGTATTTTGTCATGTTTATTCAACATACACACTTGAAATCTTATTTTCTACATTTCTGTGGAACTTTTTGTGGTTTCTTTATGAATTCCCTCATCCAGTAAATGCTTTCTAGTTAGATCTTAGAATATATTACATTTTCCTTTAGTCACATATATTAGAACCAAATTCTTAGTTGTATTTTTTAAACTTTAAGGAAGTCTTTTAAATATTTCAAATAATACATGCAGTAATGTTTTAAACTGTAGGGTGGTATTCATAGTCCGAGGTTATGCATATTCATAGCAGTGATCCACGAAGAGTTGTGCTACAAGGTTATGCAAATCTCGCACTGTCAGGGTGACTATGGAAATGTGGAGGACTTTTTTGTAAACAAGCTCCCCTATCAGAAATGCATAACAAGATTTACGCATAACCAATAGGGGAGTTTACATCTATGAGCAAGATTAAGATTCATAGGCATGAATCTATAATGAATTAGAAAGCAGCCAGTTTCAGTCAGAATACAGAGATGCAAGGGGAGCTGAATTGGTGCTTCTGCATAGCTGAACATTTTTTACTGGAGGGGGTCACTTGGGTAAATAATTTATTTTCATGCTTGTGCACACCTGGACATTTTATTGAAGGGGTCGCTTGGCTGATTGTTTCATTTCAGTGCTTGTGCATTCCTGGACATATTACTGAATCGGTTGCTTGGGTGAATGCTCCATTTTGCTGCGTGTGCATACTGGGGCATGTTACTGCAGGGTTTGCTTAGGTGAATGCTTTATTTTAGTGCTTGTGCATACCAGGGCAGGTTAGTGAAGGGATTGCTGGGGTGAATGTTTCATTCTTGTGCTTCTGCATACTAGGAAATGTTACCGAAGGGGTTGCTAGAGGAAGTAATTCATTTATATATCAGGAAAGTGCTTGTGCATACATGGTCAGACTGCTGACATGATCACTGGGCAAATATTGTGCCATTTTAGTGCTTGTGCATACTTAATAAAAACTAATGAAGGGATTACTGATTGAAATAATTAATTTGTTTGTCAGGTAAGTGCTTGAACATACTTGGACAAATAAGTTTGCTAATTCCTACTCCAATATCAAAACCGAAGCTTCACATTTTACAATGGATGTGTGTACTGCAGTGATGCTGGACTATGAATTACAATACCTATTCATTAGCATGCTACACTTTTCAACATTTAGCATTTGCATTTTTAGGCCTTGTGCATTAGCATACTTGGCATCTATGAGTCATGCCTTGACTACCCTCATTCATAAGCATCAGGAATAAATACCCCTACCACATTTGTGCAAGTAACTATGAATACCACCCACAGCTTAGAAACAGTAACAAAATATGTCACTGACTAAGAGGCAAGGCAATGCTCTTTCTCTTAACACTTACCCAGTTGTTATTTTAGGCTAGGTGACATCCTACAGTTTGTACTAGCCATGCAAAGGTTTATTGCTAAAGACTGAAAGGATAGAAAAGCATCCACAGTGTTGAAGCATTTTAGGTTACACAAACTGACCTCATTCCTTTCTTTGTGTTTTCCATGAAATGTTACAGTTTTGTTATTTGAGCTAAGACCTCTCAATGACAAACTGATACCAATTGTCAAAAGCCAGTTAATAAATTTAATCTATCAGACAAAATGCTTTTGACCTTCATGAATGGTTTGTCAGTACTGCTCTTTCAGCTGAATAGCAAAATGTCAAGAGTGCAATAACAAATTCTTTTCTGAGAGCAACATTAATCTGCACAATGCACACTTAAAATGCTACTAAAAGTTCAAGTACTGAAATGCAATGTTGTTGGATCAAAGACATGTCAATAATATGCTTTTGAGTCTAAATGTAAAGTAGGTCTGATAAAATGTTTAGCAGTGTCAGTTCTGAACACACTTACAGAGACAGTTATATTCACTATTATGATGAAATGGATCATTGTTTGCCTTCGTCCATTTAAATGCCAATGACTCTGAACACTCATCTTGTTTCAAATTCTCTTTTTTCATCTTCTATACTGATGCTTAAGAGATCATAGCATCAAAAAAGCATGTTGCATACATTTTTTTGTAATATGTATCCCTATAAGGACTATGGTTGGCATGTCATAGATTGATAAATGCAAATTTGCTGCTTGACAATTTCACAGTTCTCAGAAAGCATTTGCCAAGTATTTTACAACTCTTCCTAAAACACCTAAATTTCCTTTCCAATGTGCTCTTCTAATCAATAATGTTCTCATCACCTTGTCCATTTCACGGCAGTGCCCTTGTCAGTACAGAGACACTATCTAATAACATTTTGAGAGGACTCTGACATCAGGAAGCACAGCAATTCTGGCAGATTTCATTCTGATTACATTGCTCCTGGCTAGATGTGTTCTAGTATTCTACATCCATTGTCTAACTCTTAAAAGATATATGTTGTCAGCAGTATACAACAAAAAATTGGCCCATACTTCAAATAAACTGAGTTTTTAATTGACTCTCACTTTCTATTATGGCTTATATCATTTTGCTCCTAGCGTCAGTAAGTGAGCTGCAAAAAATGCAAAAACTTACATTTCTTCTCTCTTCTAGAGAAATGCAGACACATCCTATAATTTGCCCTTTGCAATTCATTATATTAATTTCAATTTTTTTACTGATTGTAGAAGTAGCATGTTTTTTACTGATTGTAGAAGTAGAGTGTTTTCCTCAAAAGAATGTCATGTTGACAATTTCTGGAAATAAGTTATATTTTAAATTCTACATGTTTTGTTTTATTTCTGCCCTGTTAAGAATTAAGAGCACAAACACAATGTTCCTGGTTACACTGCCCTTATCTTGCCACACCTTTGTCCTTTGTCCATTGCATTGCTTATATACACACACACCCACACACACACAGACACACACACACACACACACACACACACACACACACACACACGAGTATATACATTATATTACTGCAAAATAAAACAAATGAAATAAAACAAAACAAAATACTTATTTAACCTTATTTTCACTTTTGAAATATTAAGTCCTACCTATGAAACTACCCAGCTTCATTCTCATTTTAAGGACAGTTCTTTTAAGTACTGCTTCTAGTCAGTTTCTGGTCTTGTTATTCCCATTTCCAATTAATTAATATATTAATTTATGTTGAAACCTTTTTTTTTTTATTATACACTATTTATGAGGCTGTAGCAGTTTGCCAGATGTCAATATACCCAACATTTTTTTCAACCCAATGTATTCAAATGCTCAAGATAGTAGAGCATCAGCCATCTGCATAAACTTAATACTAGACTTTTACAGTTTCCTGCCGGTTCATCTAACTTCACTAGTGTCAATAACAAAACTGCATTCAGTGCTGCTTTTTCCACAAAAGAAGAGTCTCTTTTCCTGTAACAAAGTCCTTTCAAAATCTTGATAGTTTTCATAGACTCTATGGTTTTCACCAGTTAGTTTGATATATTTTGCGAGCCCACTATTCTAGCAACCACTGTACATTATAATATTTGAAGTTTCTTTCTTCAGTTAGTTCCTGGATCTTTTTTTCTGTACAAAGCTACAAAGGCTTATCATTTTGCCAGTGCTACATTTGGAAAATTCTTTTAAAAGAATATGCCCTTGCAAATGTTTAGGAATAAAAAAGAATTACTGAAGAGCATTTTAAACCTCTCCAACTGATTCAGACACAAATTATGTAAGCACAAATCAACATCAAAAAATGTTTCATCATTTTTTTATCTGCCATTTACTGGTCCTTGTTAGAGTACCTTGGTTTATTTTTCCCATGTACAAATTATTGCACCCAATATCTTGATAAAAGGTTTCCTGTTTTGTTCTTTTCAGATGACACTCATGAAATGCTAGCATATCCTTGCAGGATAAAACTTGTGTTCTCGGATTCATTCTATAATGTTCCTGAGAGATACAAAGATATTTTAATGAAATGCAGCTTAGTACTTCAGATCATACCTCTCAAGTGCACCTCATTACGAGGAACGTACCTCATTTGGGGTCTTAAAAAGTTCATGTTCCTCAAAGTTCCACATTGAAAGAGTCTGTCACACATTCAGTGTTAGGAATTTTTTTAAGTGAAATCATGGTAAGTAGAAATGAATTATATTACTTCATTAAAAGATCTTCTTTATAAGTAAAACCAGCATATTTTAACCATTCTGTGACCTTCCTAGTTGAAGCTGTTAGTAAGCCATTAGTATGTGTTCCACATTTTGCCCATTTGTTCCACATTATGTAGGCGAGTGTTCCTCATTTTGGAGATGGAAGGTTGAGAGCTATGCTTCAGATTGATTTGTGATTCAAGCAGATACAATCACACACTAGCTATGTAAACAGTACAAGGCAAAACCAGTGACTAGTAAACAAGGGAAAAAAGTGCTTGTCTGTTTTATAAAGGACAGGTACAGTGTTGCTTCCTTTTGGTATTAAAGCGTGCTCTGTTTACTGCCTGATATTCACCAAAACGAAAAAGCAAAAAAGCAAAAACAAACTAAAAAAGTATGCTTTAGGTCTGTGCTCGTCTAGTGACTAAAAAGTGTCAAGTAATTAAACTTACAAACTGAAAAGGAACTCTGAAGTAAAGCCTGCTATGTGATATCTTGTTTGACATTGGCTACAGTGCATTACCTTGGTCGTTTAATATCACCACTTGTTGAGGCTTTTTTAAATCATTCATCTGCTTTATGATGGTGCCAGAGGTAAACTCCAGGACAGGTAATGCTTACCATTAGTGTCTTTTTTAATTACATGGTTAATAATGCACTTTGAGTTGCATTCTTTCAAGCTTCAAGATCATTTATTTGCTAATGCTACATTTTTGACATGATTGATGGATTTCTCAACTTATCTAAAAGCATTATAGCTGACACTCCTGGCAGTTCTGTATTATTTTTCTTAATGGTTTTCCTTTTATTTATGCAGTCTCCTTGCCAATTTATTTTCTGCTGTAAGCCATTTCTTTGTGCATGCAATGCATTACCAATGCTCCCTTCAGTGTACCTTGACTGAGAATACCTTCTGTATAGCTACTGTTATTCAATGTGAATCACAAACTGGATGTAGTGATCCATGGGGCAATACCATGTGATTATTACCTATTAATTTAACTTAGTCTATAGACAGATTACATCCAACTGTTTGAGAAGAACAACTGCCCAGTAAATTCACATCTTCACAACTATTTTTTTTCCTCAGGGGAAACATTTCATGTGACAGAGAGAAAGGAAATCTTTTTTTTCTGTGCCTGTCATAGGCATCTACAATGTTTCTTACAACTACTCCTAAATTATACTATCAGTAGGAAATGCTGCTAGAGCTCAGACAAAAAAAAAAAAGAAAACATTTATTTTTTATGATTCCAGATGGAAAGAATGCATTCAATGAAACTATAATTTCAGCAATGATTAACATTGATTGATTTAGTGGATTATTTATTGATGGATTAAGAACAGAGCAGCTGAGTGGATACCTAATAATGTGAAATCATTTTTTTTTTATTATAACATCAACTTATCTGGCAGAGGAAGTAGCAGAGATTAAGTAATACTTTTTTAAACAGTAAAAAATAAACAAAGCAAAGAAAAAAATATTATGTAGATTACTATGAATCAAAATGGGGGATGCTGTAATATGTAACAAAGAGGTAAGTTAAAGAGTTTTATGATGCTAATGTATACTGTGAGTAGTCACACCTAAACTTTTAAGAAGGATGAGCAGATGAAGTTAGCTCAAGGTAAAGTAGCACAGGTGTGTCTCCATAAATTTCAGTATACTGAGTGCTTTATTAAGGATGAATTAAAAAGCATGAACTGTATGTTGAGAGAGAGTTAGATGGCAAATGGTGTTTTATCAGAGAATGAGAAGGCTGCACAGCATGTCATATGGTATATTCTGTGGCACGCTAGTCAGCTTATAGACAGTTCAATGCTTTCTTTGGAATAGAACAGCCAAAAAATGAGATTGTATCATACAATTTGGAAGAATGAATAAGATGATAAACCTATCTAGTCTGCTCTTTAAGTAAAAGGAACAAAGCTGGATGCCACATTTGGGGAAAACACACACACTTTTAATGAAGAAATAACCCTTTTTGTCTCAAAATACTATATAAATGAGAATGCATTAGATAAAACTCATTACAAAATGGATAATCCATATATGAGACAACACGCTGTCTCTAGCTATGTTTACAGTACAAGTGAACCGGACCCGGGCAAGAAAAGAGGGAAATATTTTATTCCATACACATACGACACATAGAACAAGATAAACAGTTTAGCGCTTTCATCTGTAATTACAGACTTCCTCAGAACAACCATACAAACCTACTCTGAACATTTAAAAAAACTTTTTGGCGTCAAAAGACTACCAAACAGCATCCAGTTTTTTTCTACGTTTTCATTACAAAATGACCCATATGAATAGAAATAAGAGCATCACATGATGACCAGCATTAATGCCATTAAGCAGCAAACAAGATTGTAAAGTGACAATACCTTAAAACCAAAACTTATATATAAAAATCACATAAAACAGTACATAAAAGAACTGCATGCAATAAGAATCAGCAACTAATCAAAACATTTTAAGCCCTATCTGATTTGGGCCTTATGCTTTAAAAGGCATCCAATGGATGCTAATTCATTCGGTCCAGGCCATCCAACTGCATTAAAAAACAGTATCCAGTAAAATTCATGTCTTTCTAAATGTAATGACCAAGATCCACCCATTACATTACATATGATTTTCTCAATGACCATAAACTTAAAATGATGTCCGAGATACTGTATAGTATGTTTGTACAAAGCATTGGTCAACTTTCATTTGTTAATTTCATAATTATGTTTGCACATTCTATCTCTTAATCTCCACTTGTTTTTTCTGATATAGAATGCAGAACAATCCTGACAAAGTGCTCCATAAACAATGCCCATAGTGTTACAATTATATTTACTCTTGATTTTAAAATGACATACATTTCCATTAATTTCAAACAGCTCACCTGTATGAATATATTTGCAAAGTCTGGAGCTACCACATTTATTCATATAGAAAGTTATATTACTGTTAATTTTAACCATATGTTCTATCCAGTTCTTAAACTTTGGTCCCTTTCTATATGCAGTAAGGGGTTTATCACCTAGTTTATTTCTGACAACCCAATCCTCATTCATAATAATCCAGTTATTAAAAATATGTTGTCTAGCCATATTACTATCAGTAGTAAAGGTGGTAATAAAGAATATATCAAAATTGTTATTCTGATAATTTGGAATAGCAGTGGGCGCAAGATGGATGGACATAGTAGCATCAACTGGGATTAGTATAGGGACAAAATAATTATTATGTCTCTTTAAAGCCATCTTGTCCTTAAAATTATCTACAAAACCGAAGGGATAACCTCTCCTTAAGAACATTGCTTTTAATAATTCAAATTCTGCTAGAGAATCCTCATACAAGGATGTTATTCACACCGCCATTACAAACTGCCCATTAACAACTGATTTTTTTTCTGAGACATAGGGTGAGAGCTAATAAAATTTAAAACCTTGTTATGTGGGGTTTCTATAAATTTTAGAAATATACTTCTTACTAACCGTATCTTTCTCCAATGACAAGTCTAAATAATTAATACTAGCCGCCCCTAATTCATAGCAGAAAAAGTAGGGGAGGCTAGTATTAATTATTTAGATGTGTTGTTGGAGAAAGATAGTTTGCATTTCTTTGAAGCCATAGTGGCCTTGCCTATTTTTGACTATTCGTCTTTTCCTCACAGCCTTGTGCGTAGCAATATTCTGTCTCTGACTCATTCCCAGTACGTGTTCACTTTATTGTTGTGTTCAATGTCCTATAATTCATCCTTGACCCTCTATTTCAGCTCAACATAGTTCATTTTTTCTAAGTCCCACACCATATCTTTTTACTGGAATTCTTAGCCTTTTCTCTCCCATTTGAAACTATACAGTAGCATGTACACTGTTACCCAATGATGCCTTCTGGACATGTGATGGAAAAACTGGCAAAATGACACAGCGCAAAGATTACTTTAAATTATTATGGAATTCACATTTTTGTAACTACTGATTTACTTATTTTGTTCTCCACATGAGCGTATATGTCCTCCTCTAAAAATTAGCAATGGACCAATGATATCCATGAACAAAATTGTAAATAATTTAGATCTTTGCCAGAGGTAGCTGTGCAGTACTTTAACATTTCACAATCTAGCACAGGTGGTAGAAAAGTCTGTTACATTTCAAAATGCAAACCGGAAAAAATTTAATGTCTCTGCTGTTTATTTTTCATCTTTGCTTCTTAGGGCTTCTGCTGTACACCATATAATTATTGTTGTTCTGAAAGAATTTTTAATGGAAGTATGCCCAAGGAAAAATGGATAGATTATTTTCATTGTTACAGAAAAGTGGAGGAATAAGGTAAATGGCCTGTAATTTTCAATGTTTGTGATGATTTCTTCTCTATAGATATAAAATCAGTGTTGCATGTCTGCCTAGGTTGTGGATAGCACAAGAAGGAAGAAAACATGATTACAGTTTGCAAATTAAATGGGCACATATGACTGCTTGACTCAACACAAACAAAGCATAAGTGTAAGTGTGCCATTTTTTTTCCTTACCTTCACACAGTAGATATATACAATTGCAGAATTGTCTATTCAATGTGCCTGCTTACCTTTTCTTGTGCTTCAAATGGCTTCTCAGTTTATATATATATATATATATATATATATATATATATATATATATATATATATATATATATATATTAGCATTTTTGTCTGCTCTTCATTTGGTTAATTTCTTCTGTACTCTTCCTTAAGGAATTCGAATATGGAATTACTTTTCTTGAAGTATGACAATAGTGTTGAAAAGTTAATAAATGTCTCATTTGATCTTTAATTGGTCCAAGATACACAAACAGTCTGTTTCATGTAAGTCAAGCAGAAAGAACATTTTACAATGTTTTTGTTGTTTTATCTTTTATTAAGAAATGGTTTCTTCATAAAGAGTAAACCATGAAAAACAACATTGTGCCCCCTACATTTCATCAGCAGTGTCATAAGACTGTATAAAAGACAGTAGACATAATGATTAATGCAAGACAAACAACAGTACTACCAGTGAGACACTGTATAAAACCATTATCAGGGTTTGCACAGAGATATTTCTATGTCCCACCCCTCAGTATCCCTACAAGTATTTTGTATTTTTTCTGTCTTATTGTTCGTTTTGTTATGTGACTGAGTATGCTGTAACACAAGTATTCGAAGCAAGTCTGAGCATCAGTCATTTCCTTGTATGTAATTGACAATGTCACCCATTCCTAAATGTTCACCACATTATATTTCTTTACCCAACTGGAGGAAGGTTAATGTCATATATCCAACATGAAAAGCTGCAAAATAATATTATTTCAGTCACTTATAACCTGAGGAATGTCTTAAGTCTTCTAAATGATATTACTATGGATCAAGATTCCCAAAATAAGCTCATTGCTTGTCCTTCTGGCCAATGATTTACTTGGGTCTGAGGATGGAGGGGTAAGTCATAAAAAATAGTATTCACTCAAGCACTCCTCATATAGACCATTATGGGGGAAAAGAAAATTATTTTCATTATTGCTTTTTTCTTTTTGCCACAGCAAGCAAGCTTAGTATAAACAGACGTCATTGTCAGTACTCGTATAATTTTCTGCAACAAATCTATGATTCTAGAATTACATTTTTTTATTAAACTGCTCATCTTCATCTTAAAGTACTCCTTTGTGATCTATGCTTCTTTACTGTCTGCTACCTCTAAGTATCAGTAACCATTTAGAATGTTGGGACCCACAAGAGTGAGTCCTGAAACACAGAGACTGAATGTCCTAAAAACAAACTTACATGTACTAAGTTTGTGATGGTCATTTCCCAGAACAATCCTTTTTCTCTGCTGTATTATGATCTTGGAGTTTGTATGTATACATTTAGGAGTGTGGGGGCCTTCCCCACATCAGGGAGTGCAAGAGGCACTTGTCCTCCCTAGCAAAAAAGCAGTTAAAAGAAGAAGAGCGATGCTTGAGATTCTCTCTTCTCCTGCAGTTTTGATCTTTTTTTTTTTTTTTTTTTGCTTGTCAGCACTTGGCATTTCAAGTGCTGACATTTGAATAGGGAGCCATAACTATTCCTCCAGAAAACTGTGTTACATTCAAAATAATATGAACACCTCATCCTGTACTTTCCGACTATTTTCCTCCTATGTAGTCCACTATCCCTAACCATTTCTAAATAAACATTTCACAACTTTAATCACTCTATGAAAACGTAATGTATTGATAATATTTATACTATATAACTTTGTGTATCATTCTATACTGTGTTTATTATGTGTTTAAACTTATAGCCATGTTCTTTGCATAAAGGGCTCATCTGCATTCCTCTTTCAGTTTGTATATCATTATTAATATTTTTTATTGTGTTCTGTGGAATTTTTCTCCCCATACCTGCAATGTAAAGGAGTTTTATGCTAAGTTGGGTGATCACAGACAACAAATACAAAATAAAGTATAAATAAATGCATCAATATTCTCTTGTTAGAATGGATTGTTGAACTTAAGAAAAAGTCAGCCTGGACTGAGTATCTTTTTCAGCCCAACCTTTTATTCCAAATCTCAAAAATGTCCATGTCCATAGAACATTTTAATGGAGACATCTTCCCAGGGTTTCTGACATTGCCTCCTTCCATCCTGTGCAATATAACATTTTCTGGACATGAGGGTAAAAGAGACTCTCACTTATTTACACCTCCAACATTTTTTTGCTAATGTTTTATACATTTTATATAATTTAGCTGGTGTAAGGTGCTACTGATGTAGGACACAGACATGCTGATCCCAAATAAAAAAAAACATAATATTTGGGCTCAAGTCTTATAATTGTTGCTGTTGAGTTTATGTTAAGTAAAGGCCTTCATCTTTCCTTCTTAATATGCTGCAGTCTAAATAATGCAGATTTCCTCCTTGCCGCTACCTAGTCCTTATATATTAGACTACCCGTTCATTTTCTGACATTCCTCCATTTCATCCAAGGAGCAAACCTTGTGGTTTAATCTTTGTTCTTTGTGTAGAAATTAAGATAAATGGTGAAATTTTTTTTTATTTGTTAACAATTGAATTTCTGGTATGTGATGATTTTCTATTACTTCTTCGAAAGTAATGGGTTTTAAGGGTAGTTTAGCATACCTTTGTTATCAAGCATTAGTCAGCACAATTTTATTCAATCTATCAGGGCCTACCTTTTTTCAAGTCCATCTTTCTCGTCATCGGATGATCTGACATATACATGGCCAATACAACTTATTAATTACCCACCATTCTAAACTCATGCTGTATTCTGCTAGTCCTGATTCCCAGTCATCTAGGCAGTCTGTTCAGAAATGGAACTGAGATTCTCTTTCAGGCTGAATACAGTCCTACATATTCTTTGCTTCCGCTTTAGTTCTTACACACTGTGCTGCATTATGGGCATGAAATAGAATGGGAATATGTATTAAGCCCCAACTTCCACTTTCTTTTAGAGCATATATTGTGTTTATAAGGATTATTTACCTTTGCCTTGGTTTAACTAAGATCCTAGAACTACCTGCATATTTGCTTGACATGGCTGCATGAAAAAGGAGATAAACGGGTGAAATTATCATATTAATTGCATTAATTCTCCCCATCAACACTTTGACCTTGTTGTAGCCTTTTCCAACAGTTGTAATTATCATACCCTTAAGACTGTTCGTGGCTTGTATAATCATCCCTTTGTAAGTGGTGGTCACTTCTAAATCTACACGTTTAGTTACTATCTTCTCATTGAGTGCCTTGCAGTTTCCTTTGCCTTGATACTTTGTTACCCTAGGTAGAGTTGTTTTCCTTAGGTTCCATTTTAAACCTGACACTGTGTAAAATTCTGCAATGATATCTAATGCTTCAGGAGTGAGCACATATTGGCTACCAAAACACAGGCAACTTCAAACATATTAATCTAATCCCTAAACCCTCCCAGTATAAATTTCTCTTACAAAATTTGCTTCACTTTCAATACCAATCCCTCTATGGAATCCATGGAATAATGGGCATTTGTGTCTGGTTCCCCCTCTTTATATGCTCTTGTTGTAACTGCCCCCCATTGAATAGCACTTCAGATTTTAGCTGCTATTTAAAACCTTCATCCAGGCTATTATTCCACAACCTAATCATTGTTGTTCCAATACCTCAGATAAAAGGGCCATCTGACTGAGTCAATGGATATAAAGACATCAAAAAATAAAGAATTAAATAAATATATCTGCCTACATTTTATCATTAAATAATTTCAGAATACTAGAGAAAGTATAACAGTTACTGATAGATTACCATTCATGTATGAAGCCTTCCTGTCCTTGGTCAGTGAGGTGTGGTAGTATCCCAAACTGCTCTCATAGATTCATTCTCTATTAAGTTGTCTTGTATTTTTTGTTCTAAAATTCCTGACAGTTTATGGTTTGCATTCTCTACTCTCAGTTTACAATGTCCCCAGTATGAAATGTTCTTTTACCGGGTGCCCTTTCTAAAATAAGACTGGGTTTCATAATGGTCAGAAATGTAGCTGTCTAAAAGTTCAATATTTTGTTATTGTGGGAAAATTGCCCTTGGACCATAAATTTGTATGCAGGCTTGCTGTGAGTAATTTCTAAAGAATGTAAATTTGTCTCTGCTCTTCATGAAACTGCCACCAAATAGCAACTAAGTCCCTCTCCATAATCAGTCCTGTAAGATGTTTCTATATTTTTGTATGGGTTTCCTTCTTGACAAAAGCCTATCAAAATTATCTACCAGGGTCACATCCACTGAAGATAATACAGTGTTGCCAGTTTATCCCATTTCTGAAAGAACTCCTGAAAGAATTCTGGACAATCTTTATTTGGAGAATATATATTGCCCAGTACAATCGTAAGATCCAAAATGGTGCCTTTCCATATAATCCACCTGCAAACTTTGTTGATGATTATACAATCTGAATTTGCATGAAGGAATTTATGAAGTAACAGAGATACCTCCCTTTTACCCAACATGGCTTATGATCTGCATATAACAGAGAGAATTTTTTTTGAACTTTCAAATACCTCTGACTTTTAATTTGAATCTTGAAAAAGAATCATATTCCTCATTTTCTCTGTGCAGCATCTGAAAACGTTTTGTGTTAAAAGGGTGAGAATACTCCCGTGTTCTAAATCAAAACCTGATGTATTAGAAAAACTGTTCAGTAGAGTTAAAGATTCCTCCTTCCACTAGTTTTTGTCCAGAGTTGTGCTGATAAACCAGCTTTGATTAATGTATGTCTAGCACAGCTTGGCCTTAGGGAACTATATCCCATTAATGACAACATTTGTCACCCCCCCCCCCCACACTGACTCTACAAATGATTCATTCAATTTATCATTGCATTGTTAGTAAATACACTCAATCACAGGACAAAGAAACAAGAAAAACATCTTGGGGGGGGGGGGATTTAATAAAGCCTACACATTTTTTCCATGTAGGCATCATGCCACACTGCTTACATGTGCACGAACAATTTCAAATGCAGTAAGCACTGCTGAGTGGCATGCATGCACATTCTAACACGGAAATGTCTGTGGCACGCAAATCACCTCATTATCAGGTGAATGTTATACAAATGAAGCAGGTAGAGTGATCCAGCAAACAGACAAGCATCTGTTTAGACCCAGTGTTAGTGTCTGTAGTGTATGTAGAAAAATTCTGTGTACAGGAGTATAGATAGACAAAAGAGGTTGTTAAAATGGAGATATATGGACGGAAATGTCATACCACATATACATATGAGTGAATCTATTATTCTGTATGCCAGAAAAATTAAATGAAGTAACTTAAATCAGTATAGCTTCATTTAGCTGAGCTTAGTGAAGCTGCGCAGTGAGCAGCATCATGTAGCATCATGCTAAAAATATATAAAGAAAAGAAAAATGGGGAGATAGGAAAGTGGTGAAATGGGGTGCAAGCAGGGGGAGGACATAGTGAAAAGCAGGGAGGTATGTGCAGGAAGGTGTAGGAAAGAACCATAGCTATCCATTTCTTTTACAGCATCAACTGTGCACTTTGCCAAAATTTATTTATTTAATTAATTTATTTATTTATTTTATTTTACATTTGTTTACCCGGAAAGTCCGACTGGACACAGGTCCATTTTCAGTGGAAGCCCGGGGAGAAAAGCTCCGCAACACAATACAGTACATGAGAGAAGGAAAAAATAGAGCATACTTATAGCAAACATACACAATATGTTAGAGATTAACAATTCTTATAGTAGACAATCATTGTGGTACATAATAACTTAAAACAACATTTGTATTATTTTTATAGACATAAGTTTTGTCAAGTGAATATCAACAGGTGCACAAGCTTTTAGGGGAACTATTTATACTTAGCTATAAACAGAAACATTTTCTTAGTTTGGGTTAGCCTGGTGAGTGGCATGAGCATAGCCAGTCATGTAAATAGTGAGTTTTCAAGAGTTTTTTGAAATTAATAAAGGATGTGGTAGAAGTTATTTGGCTTGGTAGTGTGTTCCAGGTTTTAGTAGTGATGCTGGCAAAGAGGGATTTACCGGCATCATTTCTATGTTGGATGACAGTTATGAGGTTCTGGTTACTAGATATTAAGGTTCTAGAGGGAATATAGGGCTGGATTAGATGCTGATGTGCTGGGGTTTTCTCAGGAAGGTAGTACACTTTGTGTGCTATAGAGAGTTGATTGAGTAAAAGTATATGAGGCAACTAAAGCCAGTTGAGCTGCTTAAGGGATAGACAGTGGAGGGACCTATATGAGGCTTCAGTAGCAAACTTAGCAATCTTGTTGTAGCAAGATTCAATTTTATTTAGATCAGTTTGGCAGAGATTAATCAAGATGGTAGAGGCATAGAGGAGGGTGGATAGAAGATGAGTCCTTGCAATGATTGCTTTGGTGTGTTTATTCATAAACTGTGTGTTCCTGTAGAGGAGTCCAAGTTTTTTATTAACTTTCTTGATGGTTTGTGCTATGTGGATGTCGAACCTCAGGTTATTGTCTGTTTCTACACCTAGCAGTTTAGTGTGTGTGATTGGACTAATTTGAAAATTTTCTTTAGAGTAGATGGTGAAATAACTATTTAGAGGAAGAGATCTACCTGGGGTGAAAATAATTAGATTTATGGGGGATTAAGAAGAAGTTTGATGTTAGTGAGCCAAGTTTTGGCTAGGGTGAAGTTATTTTGGGTTAGGGTTTGTAGTTCAATTATGGTGTGGGCAGCACATATATGGGTGGTGTCATCTGCGTATTGTACTGCTGAGGCAGTGGGTGAGGATGAAGAGACCTTGTTAGTAAATAAAGAGAACAGCAAAGGGCCAAGGATGGATCCTTGTGGTACTCCTATGGTAACTGGTAACAGCGGGAACAGTTGTCCCTGCCATATGACTGCTTACTGACAGCCAGATAAGTAGCTGTTGAACCATGATATAGAGGGGCAACTTATATTTTGGGTAGATAGAGTTTCAAGAACCATACTGTGATTTACCATGTCAAAGACTTTTGATAAGTCTAAGAATATGGAAGAAACAAATAGACTCTTGTTTTTATAGTGGTTAACTATATTGGTGAATGAGAGCAATGCTGTGGTGGTGCTATGGGAAGGTGTAAAGCCATGCTGGGATATAGAGAGTATGTTGTTATTTTGGAGGTACTGCATCAGTTGATTATAAACAACTCTTTCTAATATTTTGGATAAAGGTGATAGGATTGCTATTGGGCGATAGTTGGTGAGCTCTAAGGAGTTACCTCCTTTGTGCAGTGGAATAATATGTGATGTTTTCCATGAGGATGGAACTTTGTTATTTATGAGAATAGAGACAGGATAGACTATAGCTTCAGCTGATATCTGAAGGACGTCTGCTGGTAGCATATCAGCTGCAAGAGTGGTTGGTTTAAGTTTCCTAAGGAGTTTAGAAATTGTCTTGATGGACACGGAGTGAAGGTGAAAACTGGCTTTATTATTTTGTATATTGGGATGGGTTGGTGTAGTTATTGGTGTAGGGCTGCTAATGCTATTTTGGGCACTGGCAAGGGTATGAAGTGTTTCAATAAAGAATTTGTTAAATTGAGTGGGAATGTTTTCATTGATATTTAGTAGAACAGGGATTGGAGTAGTGGACTTTCCTGGGTCTAGTATACCATTTATTGTGGCCCAGAATTTTTGGGGATTGTGAGCATATTTTTCTTGCATATTTTTATAGTAGCTAGATTTGTCTAGTTTGATTTCTTTTTTTGCTTTGTTACGGAGCTCTAGATAGCTTTGTCTCAAAGTAGTGGTTTTGTTTTTTTTATATTGAATCCAGGCCTTGTCCCTTTCTTTCATTATAGTTTTAGTATCCTTTCTTAGCCATCGGGCATAGTTAGTTTTTATTCTAATGGTTCTGGAGGGTGCATGATGATTTAAGGTTTTTATAAAAGTTGTGTTAAAGTATTCTATGGCTTTATCTGGAGATAGTTGTTTTAGGGGAGTCCAGGTGAAGCTTTTTAGTGCATTGATGAAGTCAGTAGCTATAAAGGTCTTTTTGTTTCGAACTACTCTGAGGATAGGTTGGCTGATGGTTTGGGATCTGTTCCTAATTAGGTAGGTTGGATGATGGTCACTTAGGGTATCTGGAAGACAGCCAGATTGCTGTGCAAGAGTGGGGTCAGATACCAGGATCCAGTATAAGATGGACTGACATTTAGATGTTTTGTCAATTCTAGTGGGGATGGTTATAGTTTGGGTAAACCTATGGAGGTTAATAAAGGCAGAGGGATTATGACTGGAGCAGTTAAGCCAGTCAATATTGAAGTGCTCTAATAGTATGGTTTCATGTGGTAGGGAGCTGGAGATCCAATTAAGCAGGCTTTCCATTACAGTGATGTTATTGCCTGGTGGGATATAGCCACCTGCAATGATTATGTTTTTGTTGGAATTTATTTTTAATTTGGCAAGGTTTAGTTTGTTTGCTATAGAGAGTTGATTGAGCAGAAGTATATGAGGCAACTCTAGCCAGTTAAGCTGCTTAAGCAATAGACGGTGGTGAGACCTATATGAGGCTTCAGTAGCAAACTTAGCAATCGTGTTGTAGCAAGATTGCATTTTGTTTAGATCAGCTTGGCGGAAATGAGTCAAGATGGGAGAGGCATAGAGGAGGATAGATAGAAGATGAGTCCTTGTGATGGCTGCTTTGGTGTGTTTAGTCATAAACTGTTTGTTGCTGCAGAGGAATGCAAGTTTTGTGTTAACTCTCTTGATGGTTTGTGCTATGTGGATGTCAAACCTCAGGTTATTGTCTGTTTCTACACCTAGCAGTTTAGTGTGTGTGGTTGGACTAATTTGAATGTTTTCTTTAGAGTAGATGATGAAATAACTATTTAGGGGAGGAGCTCTACCTTGGCTGAAAATAATTAGTTTGTTTTTTTTTTAGGATTAAGAAGAAATTTGATGTTAGTGAACCAAGTTTCGGCTAGGGTGAAGTTATTTTGGGTAAGGGTTTGTAGTTCACTTAGAGTGGGGCCAGCACATATAAGGGTGGTGTCATCTGCATATTGTACTACTGAGGCAGTGGGTGAGGATGAAGAGATCTTGTTAGTAAATAAAGAGAACAGCAAAGGGCCAAGGATGGATCCTTGAGGGACTCCTATGGTAACTGGTAATGAGGGACAGTTGTCCCTGCCATAGGACTGCTTGCTGACAGGCAGATAAGTAGCTGTTGAACAATGATATAGAGGGGAGACTTATATTTAGGGTAGATAGAGTTTCAAGAACCATACTGTGATTTACCATGTCAAAGGCTTTTGATAAGTCTAAGAATATGGAAGAAACAAATAGACCCTTGTTTTCATGGTGGTTAACTATATTGGTTAGTGATAGCAATGCTGTGGTGGTGCTATGGGAAGGTCTAAAACCATGCTGGGATATAGAGAGTAGGTTGTTATTTTGGAGGTACTGCATTAGTTGATTATTAACAACTCTTTCTAATATTTTTGATAAAGGTGATAGGATTGCTATTGGGCGATAGTTGGTGAGCTCCAAGGAGTTACCTCCTTTGTGCAGTGCAATAATATGTGATGTTTTCCATGAGGTGGGAACTTTGTTATTTATGAGAATAGAGGCAGGATAGACTATAGCTTCAGCTGATATCTGAAGGACGTCTGCTAGTAGCATATCAGCTGCTGGAGTGGCTGGTTTAAGTTTCCTAAGGAGTTTAGAAATTGTCTTGGTGGACACGGAGTGAAGGTGAAAACTGGCTTTATTGTTTTGTATATTGGGATGGGTTGGTGTAGTTATTGGTGTGGGGCTGCTAATGCTATTTTGGGTATTGGCAAGGGTCTGGACTGTTTTGATAAAGAATTTGTTAAACTGAGTGGGAATGTTTTCATGGTTATTTGGTAGCACAGGGGATGGAGTAGTGGACTTTCCTGGGTATAATATACCATTTATGAAATGAAGAAAAACCACGGCCAGAGATGCGGGAACGCCGTTTATTACTAATTTAAACGCTAAAAATTGTGAACATACGTTTTCATCCTTTTCAAGTGAAGGACTTCTTCAGAAATTAAATCATGTTTAAAAATTCAAACAGTTGCATTTATACCTATTCAATATATAGTATACCATTTATTGTGGCCCAGAATTTTTTGGGGTTGTGAGCATATTTTTCTTGCATATTTTTATAGTAGCTAGATTTGTCTAGTTTGATTTCTTTTTTTGCTTTGTTACGGAGCTCTAGATAGTTTTATCTCAAAGTAGTGGTTTTGTTTTTTTTTATATTGAATCCAGGCCTTGTCCCTTTCCTTCATTATAGTTTTAGTATCCTTTCTTAGCCATCTGGCATAGTTAGTGTTTATTCTAATGGTTCTGGGGGGTGCATGATGATTTAAGACTTTTATGAAGGTTGTGTTAAAGTATTTGAGGGCTTTGTCTAAAGATAGTTGTTTTACGGGAGTCTAGTTGCAGCTTTTTAGTGCATTGGTGAAGTCAGTAGCTATAAATGTCTTTTTGTTTTGAACTACTCTAAGGATAAGCTGGCTGATGGTTTGGGATCTGTTCCTAATTAGGTAGGTTGGATGATGGTCACTTAGGGTATCTGGAAGGCAGCCAGATTGCTGTGCAAGAGTGGGGTCAGATACCAGGATCCAGTCTAAGATGGACTGATGTTTGGATGTTTTGTCAATTCTAGTGGGGGTGGTTATAGTTTGGGTAAACCTGTGGAGGTTAATAAAGACAGAGGGATTATGACTGGAGCAGTTATGCCAGTCAATATTGAAGTGCCCTAATAGTATGGTTTCATGTGGAAGGGAGCTGGAGATCCAATTAAGCAGGCTTTCCATTACAGTTATGTTATTGCCTGGTGGGACATAGCCACCTGCAATATGTTTTTGCTGGAATTTATTTTTAATTTGGCAAGAATTAGTTCTACATCTTTGACTTTTTGGTTAGTGTAATCTAGTTGCTCTATGGTGAGATGATTTTGGAATAATATTGCAACACCTCTGCCCTTTTTGTCTAATCTGTCTCTTTGGATAATATTATAACCAGGGGCAGTAATCTCATTAGTATGGTGTTGTGGTTTGAGCCATGTTTCAGTTAACACAGTGATACCCGGTTTGTATAGAGCTAGTAGGGCATGAAGGTCCTGAATTTTGTTAAGTATACTTCTTGCATTAATGTTTAAGAATAGGAGAGCTGAGTTAGGTCTGTGTTATAGGGGATGTAGCTGATTTGAGTTTGGGTTGGCTGATATTCTGGGCCCTGGATTGGGGTGTATGTCTCCACTACAAGTGAGTTTATGGAGTAGGTGTAGACAAAGTTTGATTAATTTCTGAATTATTTTAGTTTGTCTTTGAGAAGAGTGGGGATTAGTTTTGATTGTCAGTTTATTGCATGAGTAAGAGAAGGCTTGGGAGGAGGTAAGGTTGCATGGCGATATAGGGAGGTTTTTTAGTTTGATGGGATTGGCTATGGATTCTGTTTGCCATGGGGATGGGGTGTGGTTATGTAGCTGAGTGTGGTAGGAGGACAGGATGGAAAGCAGGAGTAGGTGAAGATTATTAATGGGTAGAATGATGTTTTCAGTAGTTAGGTTGGATATGTGTAACTCATGTTACTTAGTTTCAGAAAGAAAGGGGTGTATGCAAGGGTAATATCTATAACTGTACGAGACTGGTGTTGTATTAAAGGTACACTATAAGAAGTGTGGTGGAGTTTATTGTTGATGGGGGAAGAGATTTGAAGGGATAGGTATTTGAGAGTGTGAGTTACCTTTTATGTGTTAGGGAGCAGCTGTATGGCCAGGAAGTATTGGTCAGGCAAAAAGTTATGAGTTCCTCGACATACTTCAACAACCGCAAACCCAGAATAAAAAAGAGATTAATGTCCATGGAAATGTGTAAGGAACAAGAATGACAAAAGCCCCCAAATGTCCATATAGCAACATTTATGCCACGATCTTATAGTCTAGATCACAGGAGCATAACTAATTGTCCAGATATCAGCCATCAAAAATAACACATTTGAGTTCAAGCAGCATCAAAACCAGTTTGTATACAAAAAAAAAACAAAGGATGTATACAAAATGTGAAGATGCAAAAGCACTGTTCAACGACATAGAAATGTCACCTAATATAGATACACCAGTCAAATTATGCATACATAGCAAATAGACTGGTTATCTATAAAAAATTGTATTATAATGGCAAAAATATTGATCTGTACACACTTAATTCACCAGAACAAAAAAGCGTATATAAAATCTAACTACCTATTTTAGAAATAAAAATCTAGTTACTAAATATGTTTTTAGGCCCAATGATTATATTGTAACAAAAAGCAACCAAATTCACTGCTGATTCAGCGACCTAATGGTTCATTGCATAAATACTACAAATAGAGCTTTCAGCAGCATAGAAATTAAGTGAGCAATCATGCAAATCGAAAAATGTTTGCCAGCAACAACAACATTACAGCCTGCCAAATATACTGCTAGTAAAAATACATAAAGCATGTACCCATATGGATGCCATGATGGATATGGCAATTAGATAATGAACACTCATACGTCCCCAAAAAAGATAATGAAATAATAAGTCAGAATAAAGGGCAAATTGGAAACAGTATATTGTTATATAATAAATGCTGCAATTTCTCAGTTCCAAGAATAGGTCAAGATCAGTTGGTGTTCACGTCTTCCAACGCTGAAGTCATACAACTGTGCTATGTATCCAGTTATTTTGAAAAGCAAGGCATAAATGCCTGGATATAACTTTTTGCTGAGAGACCTTGACTGGTATTGGATAAGTTTCTGTTCACCTCCCTTCCAACGTTGAAAACACTCAAGGCACCCCAAATATGTTGAAAAACAACACATCCATGCCCAAATGTGACTTACACCTTTTCAGCAAACCATTTGTGATACACATTTACAAAAATCATAGAAAGTAAACAAACAAAATAAATAAATAAATAACTGTTACCGCAAATGGAACCGTTATCGCAAATGGAACCAAATTAAAGTGTCTGGATGTCCTTATTTCATGCTTTCAGCTTCATTTCTTTTGGAGAAAAATGCTCTGGGGTCCAGGGCACCACTTTAGCAAGGATAGCTTCTGGAACCTCACCACCAGAGAGAGGGGTGAGGGCAACATAATTGCATTGTTAAGCCAATTGGACCAAATTAAATTGTGTCTAGTGGACATGTGTGTGAAATGGAGAGCTATGTATGGGATGATATATATATATATATATATATATATATATATATATATATATATATATATATATATATATATATATATATATATATATATATTTTTTTTTTTTTTTTTTTTTTTTTAGGGGGGTACAGGTGCTCTTTTTTTTAAGGTGAGACTAGAATGTTGGGGAAAGGACACAAGTACATGTGAGGGAGGTAGGTTTGGTAGGCAAGGAAGTTTTGCAGTAAGACAAGACAGCAGACATGGGTGGTGTATGACACAAGAGGCAGGGTGAACATCTTGGACTGGATGGTGTTGTGGAATCTCAGTTCAATTCCCCTCTACAAGGTAGGGCATGACTCACATCTCCTATCATGGGACTGTTGGCATTGCTTCATCACTGCCCCTAGGGTGGCAGTGGTGGAGACTGGGGTCCAGGGCAAGTCTACCCCACCAGGGTGCCCAGCATGCTCTCCATCTGATGGAGGCATCATCCAAACTCATGGTAGATGATCCCACGTACCAAACCAAGCAGTTTGTCATGGATGACAACTCTCCCTCCACCACTGCTCCCAGAGGGAGGCCCGTCCCATGGCTGGGTGCTACCTGACACAGCAGGTAGTGCAGTGGCAGCAGAGGGAGCACCACCAGGCTGGGTTTCAGACATGACCCAGTGTCATGGCTGGAGGAAGCAAGGTAGGCGGATCACAAGGAACCAGCTGACCTTGACACACTGTAGTAAAGTAGTCATAACAATAAATTAAGGTTAGCAATAACCAAAGCAATGTAAGTATTAACAGAATGAACATAATATTTATTAATCAAAATACATATTAAGGTATATTATGTGCAATACAATAATAAATAACATAACAGTAAGTATGTTAACAACAAGCCGTAAGGCCAACAAACAGTTTAACAAAATATGTTAATATTAAATCATAATATTAAATAACAATAATAAATTAAAGAAGTTAAAGGGTAGGAAGAGAGAGAAAAACATACCGTTAGTCACCTTGTAGGTAATATTACTACACAGAGTACTACTACATATTTTTATAGATGTACAGTGTCAGTTGTGAGTATAGTGACTACAATTCTCCTATAGCTGATGTAGAATGTACATACCTCTCAAGCTGTCAGCATGGGACATTATGGGGCAAGCACTAACAAATGCAGGTACACAACTACACAGAACAGTTTCACATAATGTGGACTTACAGAACTACCAAGGTGTTCTATAAACGTATTTGAAAATATATTGCATTCCAAGTAATAATTTATTTGGAAATCATGGAACAGACAGATTAGGCAGTTGTAATTACAGTATGAAAAATCATGATAGTTGTGAATCATGTTTGTGTACATTAAGCAAACTAGACAGCCATCATGCCTTACTTGGCAGGCAAGGGAGTCAAACCCAAAAGCTGTGACTGCAGGAGACATCTGCAAATTATGTAACAATTGACTGCAGCAACTTAGAACAGACATGCAATGAATACAGCCCTAATTCAAATATTAAGACAGATTTCTTTAGGAAAACACAATGCTGCTTAACACTTTATTAGTACTGGTGTTTATTATTTGTGAAGTCTACACACAATATTTGCCAATTCAGTGAGCTGCCCCACCCATATACCTTTTGTTTCTGGACTGGAAGGAAAAGAGAGCATTATGTGAATGAAATTGGCCTGGAGACAGCCTTGAACCATAGTATGAGTTGAGCAGCACATTTATCAGGCCATTACTTTTGCATTCTACAGTTGTTACAGTTTTACACTTGACTGCAGCAACCTTACCATACACATACAATGCATACAGCTTTAGTGCAGTTATGTTATGACACCACAATCCTGCTGTACACCTTTTTGCTTACTGTTATTGGTATTTTTAGGGTTTATTGCAATACAGTAGTTATTGTTCATTTATTGCACTAGACTTCTAATTGCCCATTTAGTGCATTACAGTTTGTATTGTTTATGCTTTATCACAGTATAGTTTTTTATTCTTTATTGATTATTGCAATACATTTAGCATAATATATCTGTACTTAACACACTCATGGCGCAACCTGGCCAGCCGCCTGGCTTGGGAATGGATATTGCAAGCCTTCTCAGCTGCAACTGTTTGGAGAGAAACACACCATTATGTGTACCAGTTATGTACTTCAACTTGTATTGTAGTAAAAACCTGGAAGAAATACTTACATATGTCTGAGGCATGACCAACCGTCACCTCTTGGACCCAGGTGTCCAAAGTTCACCTCTTTCTATGCTTCAGGTCATCATAGTGGCAATGCCACTCCTCACCAGTGCGGGAGATACCAGTAGCACTGGTAACGTCCCTCGCCAACTGATCCCAGGCCTCAACCTTACATTTTGAGCCCTGGAAAATGCCCTGCAGCAGCCTAGGTTCATAATTGCATATCAGGAGCCCAACACAAAACATGCACTCTTGCACACCCTATTTATGCACCTGAAAGCACATACCCTCTCCAACACTGCCTAGCATACTGACAGTTAGAAAGACTCCAAGTGTTGCAGAATTCCCACCTATTGCCTTTAATATCAGCTGTTTTCCTGCCCTTACACATCATTTAGCAACATTCACAAAAGCACAGCAGTGCTTAGTATCACACCAACCAGCAAAGGGAGCTGAGCATTGCGAAAACTCGCACAACCAAGGTTTTAGAGAAGCTTAGCAATGCGCAAACAGTAGTAGCTATTAATCATGTTTAAGCAGTGCTTAGCACCTTGCAACTCTTCCAAATGTAAACATTATGTTTTTGAATTTCACAAAAATGTACATTACTTTAAACAAATGGTATATCTGCTAGGGACTCGAACCCAAGACCTACAAAGGTTTAGGCCATCACTCTACCCATTTAGCTACTTAGTTAGTATACAAACTAGTATACCTTCACATATACCACTAAGCTGCCACAGCACATAATGCAAATGGGCTTAAATGGGTTTAACTTAAGCAGAAATAAATAATTAATTACATCTGGTTTCTATTTTTAGATGTCTGGAAGGTGCCACCTGTCAATGCATAAGCTCAGCTTGCTTGGCATTGCTGAGCTCTGCACTGTGCAAACATCATTTTAAAAAAAAATTGAAAAAAATTACAACCCCCCCAATAAAAACAGATGTCATAACCCCCCCCCCAAAAAAAAAAACAGATATCATAATTAATTACATCTGTTTTTTATTTTTAGGTGTCTGTCAGGTGTCAGCTGTCTATGTGTAAGCTCGGCTTAGCATTTCTGCACTTTGCGCTGTGCCATGCAAATGGACATTAAACGAAAAGCAAACAAAAAAAAGAATTTATCAAAAATTAGAAATTTGAAACACAAACTATTAATTCACAGCACATTTCAACAGCAGCAGTGAACATTACAGGGAGCTTCACCATGTACGTAACATCTGACCAGCCTCAACACTTCTGACTACATGGGTTCAATATCACTGTTATTATACTCTCTCTCAGCAGCCCTGCAAGATTAATATGTATGGCTCGCTACTGAGGGGGAACTGTGGCTGTGTACACTGATACATTGCATGTACACTCTACAAAGAGCTTACATGGATTTTATTGAATCCTGTGGTTTCTGATTTCATGGACTTTCCCTTACATATCCAGTTTTCACATTATTTGGGCAGATTCTTTATTATGACAAACATCACTACTATCATTACAACAAAAGCAGACACACACACACACACACACACACACACACACACACACACACTTAGAACAATGAAATGATGCTTACCCAAAACCTATATCACCGAGACAAGAACACCGACAGCACCAACATACCAACATCCCAGAACACCGACTAACTACTTTAGGTAAGTAACCAATTGGTCATCCTATTGAACTTTGCCAGTTACTCCCACAGTAGTGCAATCTTGCAGTTAGTATATTTAGTTAGGGGGTATGGGGGAGCAGCCCCCCACATAGAGAGGTGTGGGGGCAAATTCCCCCCACATGGGTGGGTTTAATTTTCTTCCATTTATATGTTTGTGTTGGATGGCCGAGTGGTTACTTTCATGGAGTAGTTAGTTGTTGTTCCAGGATGTCCGTGTGTTGGTGCTGTTGGTGCTTTCATCTCGGTGATATGGGTATCAGGTAAGTGGCATTTTGTTATTCTAAAGTAGACACATACACACTCACACACACACACACACACACACACACACACACACACACACACACACACACACACACACACACACACACACACTTCAGATGTTATAATGTGGAAGAAACATCACTATGTTATTCTCTTACCTTCTGGGTAAATTTCTTAAACAATACTTTTTAAAGCATAGAGAGACCTGTACTGTTGTCCTATTACCTAGAATAAAAGTTCCAAGCATTGTATGTCAATGTGTATGAAATCTTTCACAAAATGCATTCATGGCAATAGAAGAAACATGTTAAAACAATTCTTAACACTCATTAATAATGTGTACTGATCCTTACAAGACTTGTCAGTAGTATGATCATTTTATTTATTTTAATTAGTGGACATTTATGGGCAAATTCATTAACAGCTACAAGAAGTGTAGCAATCATGTCGGTAGTGTGGCAAGCTATCAATGCAATAGTGCACTATTTGGTATTCATTAAATGGCTCTACATGAGTTGTAGAGCTGCCAAACAAAGACAGATGGCCGAATATGCTAATAGGTTCATAGGTTCATAGGTAGGTACTAGGCTATCTGCCCTAGGGCATTTATAAGCCTAGCCAGAATGTGTTGGCTCTCGCCTCCCTTTTAGACTAGATTTCTGAGCCTCTGTCCAGCAGGGCCATAGAAGTGATACCAGGAGTAAATTTACAATTTCCCATCCACTCATCAAGATTTCTCTTGAAGAGGGCCAGTGAGGGGCTCTGCCTAACATCGACTGGGATTCTATTCCAGAGCAAGGGAAGCCTTTGGGATATGAATCTAACCCTCCAGCATGTCCTGTTTATTGTTGTGCTAAGGTTTATATCCCTGGAGCATGTAGCTCTAATGGATTTGGTTTTCTTGAGGTGAAGCATGTCCAATAATTCCGGGTTAGTCATGGCCTTGAGCGTCAGGAAGAGATCACCTCTGAGTAGGTGGTAAGCAACTGAGTAGAGCTGGAGTTTCTTTAGTCGAGCTGCATAGGGCATCTGTTTGAGGCCCATGATCCTCTTGGTGAGGTATTTTTGAGGTCTCTCCAGCTGTTGCAGGTATCGGGTAATGTACATCGCAAATGGGGCATTGTACTCAATTGTGGGCCTGATGAGCGATGAGTAGAGGGGCAAAATGATCTATTTTGATCTAGATGTGAACCCTTTTGTGATTAGGTGAGCTATATAGAAGGTTTTTCTAACCACTTTGGCAATGTGATTGTCAAAGGAGAGGTTACTATCTACTTGGGTCCCCAGATCCCTAATTACTTCTTCCATATTTAGTGGATTAGCTCCTATGTGGTAGTTTGTGGGCACTTTGTTTTTCCCAAAGGGGATGACTATGCACTTTTTGGCATTTAGCTTGAGGCCATGGTTCTGACACCAGGTATTCCTCTCTGTAAGGCCCTTCTGGAGGATGCTTGTGTCAGCTGGAGAGTCAGTTATGGCTCCCAGTTTGCAATCTGCGAACTTGGTAAGCCACAGTCCTCCCATGTTTGCCTGTACCTCAGAGAAATATATACCAAACAGGAGGGGTCCCAGGACTGAGCCCTGTGCGATGCCACTTGTAACCGGTTTAGAGTTGGACATGGCACCCCCAACTCTGACCATGTGAGTTCTATCCCTGAGCCAGTTTGCAACCCATCTTGTGACATATGGGTTAATATTTAAGCTGGTAAGCTTATTTATGATGCCAGAGTGGGGCATTGTGTCGAAGGCCTTTGCGAGGTCCAGGTAGGCTGTGTGGACTACCTTACCCTCAACTATGGCTTTGGTACTTGTTTCAAAGAAGTCAACCAGGTTTAAGAGGCAAGATCTGCCAATGTTTGGAGGTTCCCAATGTCTTTATTTATGATATCCATGATGTTGCGCTCCATAGCCTTGCAGACCAGGCTAGTCAGGCTTATAGGGCGATAGTTCCCAGGATCCATTGTGGCGCCACCCTTGTGGAGCGGGATCACTGTTGCTGTACACCATTCTTTGGGTACATAACCTGTGGTAAGGCTGAGTTGGAACAGTGAATTTATGTGAGGGTTTAGTTCATTTTGGAGCTCGTGTAAGATGCAGCCCGGGATGCCATCCAGTCCCACTGATGCTGTATTTTTTACTTTGGAGAGGGCTGCTTTCACCTGTGTGTCTGTGATGCATGGGGGACTGCATTCTACTGGGATAGACACTGGCCCTTTTTTGGGGGAAGGGGAGATAAAGTTTGCACTGAACCTGTCCGCCAGGATGTTGGCAATATCAGTGGGTTCAGTGTATTTTGTGCCATTTTACACCAGCTCAGAGCATATCTGAGAGTTGTCACCCAAATTCTTGACATAGCTAAAGAACGCCTTGTGATTATCTTTAGAGTCTTTGGCGATTTTTCTTTCAAAGCTAGCCTTTGATGATTTTATGAGGGATCAAAGTTTCTTGCTAGTACTGATCAGGGATGCCTTACCTTTTTGGGATTTTGCCTTATCATGTAATAGTTTCCTCCTTCTGTTATATAGTTTATTTATTGCTGGGATCCACCAGACTTTTCTCCTGTTTTTGGTGGAGTGAGTCTTGGTTTTACTTGGGATGGCACAATCCATGCAATCCTATAGGTGCTCATAGAGTGCATTTGTAAAGGATTCTGCGGTTTGGTTAGCATTTTCCATTTGCCCGGGGGCTTTG
This sequence comes from Protopterus annectens, assembly GCF_019279795.1. Lineage (NCBI taxonomy): Eukaryota > Metazoa > Chordata > Ceratodontiformes > Protopteridae > Protopterus > Protopterus annectens. The sequence goes on from NC_056735.1 coordinate 1,583,804,831, forward strand.
GAACTTTCCACCTCGGTCTTGAGAAGTGTGAAGTTTGTTTTTGAGAAGTTTTTTACAGAGGTTTTCTTGGCTGGGGGTGGGGTCGGGATGTGGATGTGCATTGTGAGGTTCCCTATCAGAAGCCTGAAACACTATAAGCCTGAAAATCAAAATCCTGAAACCAAAAGCCTGAAAACTCAAAAGCCTGAAAACCCAAAATCCTGAAACTCAAAATCCTGAAAACACAAAATAGACATACTGATGTCATTGTGGCTTTGCTATTGTTAGCCCTGTGGTGTTAGGTCATGCGTTGGGTTCGGGTAAGTGTGCGGTTGGTTTTATGTGAGGGTTAGGGGCGGTATAAGTGAGTTAGGGTTAGGGCGCAGGTTAGGCATGTATGCAATAGTGACAAAAATTAGGGTTAGGGTTGGTTTAAGTGAGTTAGGGTTAGGGCGCGGGTTAGGTGAGTGTGCGATAATGCCGGACCTTAGGGTTAGGGATAGGGTTAAGGTCAGTTGGTAGATATTAGTTTGTTTGTATTGGCATATTAGCATTATTTGTGTTTTCAGGATTTTGAGTTTCAGGATTTTGGGTTTTCAGGATTTTGAGTTTTCAGGCTTTTGGTTTCAGGATTTTGATTTTCAGGCTTATAGTGTTTCAGGCTTCTGATAGGGAACCACATTGTGATTAGTTCATGGTCTGATCTTACCAATGGGGGGGTTACCTCTGGTGTGGAACATTTAGCCCCCATGTTGGTGATGACCAAGTCCAATATGTTGTTCCCTCTTGTGGGAGTGGTGACCAGTTGTTCCATGGAATTTGAATTTATAAACTCCAGGAACCATTGGGCAAAAGAGTTGGGACTTGAGTAGTTTTCCCAGTCAATGTTTGGGTAGTTGAAATCCCCCAATATCATGGTGTTTGGTGAGACCTTCATATTCTCCAATGTTCTCAGGAATGCTGAGTGGGGGTCCTGAGACAAGGTGGGTGATCTGTAGCAGGCTACAAACTGAAAAGCAGTTTTACCTACTGTTAGTTGCACATGGATGGCCTCTGCTGCCAAGTGCAGTGCCACTAACCTGGAGGTGTGGGTATCCTTGATGAAAATGGATACCCCCCACCTTTAGTCATTCGGTCTGAGTTCTGGGGCCAAAAAGAATGGTATGAGTTGAATCCTGGTAGTGCTGGGGTGCTCTCAGGAGCCTTGAACCAGGTTTCTGTTACTGCACAGATATCGATTTTCTCCATACTGATAATAATAAAAGCATAAAGATCTAAAGTATATGCCAATTAACCAAATCAATATGGCAGAGCTATTTAGCAAGCTATAAAGCAGTCATGTACACTGTATACAGGCTTCCACCATGTACACCAAAACTCTTTGGAATACAGGCATGATTACACAAAGAAAAAAACATGTTAGAGGTTGCTGCTGCTATTATTATCCTCTATGTACAACAGGCTTTAAATCAGGGTGCTGCTGCTGCTGCTGCCAGACCTCAGGGAAGAAAAAGAAGGGTGTATAGAGCCCATTTGACTTATCATGGACTGCATGAAACAGAAATGGTTGACAGATACAGGGTTATATGGAAAAGTGGGTTGCCCCCACCTCACGCCCCAGGTAAATCATGGAGAACCCATCCCAATGGACACAAAGTTATGTTTAGCATTATCAAATTTCTAGAGATGCACATGGCTATATTACAGGTGTCAAAGTCATCAGCCTCTAGAATGTTACAGAAGTTTTTAAATGCAATGCTACCACATGCAAGGGAGTATTTCTGTTTGCCACAAAACCCACAGCAGAGAGCAAGAACCATGCAGGGATTCTATGCTGTAGCACACTTCCCTGAAGTGTTGGGAGACATAGACTGCTCACACATAGAAGTAAAAAACCCACCTAGGGAACAGGAAAGCTGGTACATCAACAGAAAGGTTTCCAGTCAATAATCTGTCAAGTTGTCTGTAATGCCAAAGAGATAATCTACAATGTATTTGCAGGTAATCCAAGCAGTTTCCTTGACAGATATGGCATACCTGCGAGCTGCATGCCAGATTTGCAATGGGTGACATTCCTCAAGGGTGTTTATTGAGGGGATGCAAGTTATGCACTGTAACTCTGGCTCATGGCACCCATAAGAAACCCACAGAACCCCTCTGAGCAAGGTTACAGTGAGGCCCACGACCAAATTAGGAATATCGTAGAATGTGTGTTTGGTGTACTGAAATCCAGCTTCTGTTTTCTAGATACATCAGGAGGTACTACTGAAATCCAAGTTCTGTTTTCTAGACACATTAGGAGGTGCACTGCAGTATGACCCAGGCACTTCTGCTGACATACTTACAGTTTTTTCCATGTTACACAATAGCATGCATACTTACCCTAGCTCAAAGCCTAAGATCCCACACACATTCAAATAGGAAAATTGATGCCTTTCAGGCAGCACAACTTTTACTTAACCATGTAATGGCTGTGGTATGCTGTGATGGCAGCAGACAGGGACAACCCCCAAGGACCCAATTTTTACCTGCACTAATGACAAGGTAAATGTGGAACCTGCAACAAAAAATAAATATTTTATACAACTGATTACTCTCATATGGAAATATTTAAATGCCCCTAAGCAGAGCATCAGTAATATCTCCTCTGCCAGGTTTTTGCTATATTCACTTACATATCACAAATAATGCTGTGTATCAAGCATTTCAATTCACAGTCATCTATGAAGCATGGATCAGGTCAATTATACCATCATTTGCACAACTATACCAAGAAACAAGACTGAAGTACCTAATGTTTCCCTTACTGCATTGCTATTAAGACAAAACTAACTGAAATACAATGAGATTCAACAACTATAGAAGTAATCATTCACAAAAGAGTATGAAAAAAAGCAACATTTCTTCTGCAATGCATATTGATGACTTGTGGATAAGCAAGCATTAGCTATCCACTGTGTACGTCAGAGATATGCAACCTTAAGTCACAAAGACATGTGCAAAGGGCAAGGCACAGTCATCATCATTTGCACAGGAGGAGGGGGGTAGGACTGCAAAGGTGACACCAAAGGAGTGAGTGTTAGCAAGAAAGAAACACAAGTATCTTTCAGAGTATACAGTGCTCAGAGCCAGTAACAACAGTTGTATGGCACGTAAAAGTACTGATTAGATACTTTGCATGTTTGTGAAGTGGCACGGACAAGTGATTTTTTTTATGTGTGTGTGTCTGCAAGAATGCAGTTATGCACTGTGCTAGCACTACATCTTGGCATCTAGAACAGATGTGAGCCATGTGTGGCAGAGTATTCTCTTCAGCGTCATCACCCAGGAACATGAGAACCACCTCTGCCAGTAGTTGCACTGCTATTTTCACTGACCTGGCTAGAAGTCAGGGAGCTAGCTAAATGTGAGTGATGTCTGTGGATGCAGTCTTCTCATGACTACATCCAGCACCATGACCCTGTGATCTATTAATTATGGGTGTGGATCACACAATCACTGACAGAGCAGTGAATGTAGTGTTACTACAGAAGTGGAATCTTGCATGACCATGCCTATTAACACCAGAAACTCAGTAGCTCGCCTGCCAGATGGATGCCCACTGTCCCACAACTGGTGTTTCATCACAGATACTTCCCAATCCAGTGTGTCATTCATCCTGTCTATGGTGTTGCTGACAGTTCAAGAAGTCACATCAAAATGCATGATGTTTAGTAGTTGCACTATCTCTTCCGAAGCAGTAATGGAACATGTTTGTGCCTCCACTATGACCCTACGCATACGTCTGGCAGCACCTAATGATACACCAGCATCAAAAGGAGAGTGAACAGCAGGCTTTGTTTAAACACCCCTACCAGTCCTCCTGTGTGTCACCATGCCATCACAATGGCTATGGGGGCAAGTAACTGGCTCTGCAACTGAAGTTACCACTCTAGCTTGATCAACTGTGTCACCCTCAATCTGTTTAACATCATATGTCTCTGTGTAATGTGTATGCATAGGCATGTTGACTGTGTCCAAAATATGGGCAGGGGATGTGGGGTCCACAACCTCAGTGTCAGACTGATCCTCTGCACTCCAAGTCTGTGCATTTTCATCACCACCACCACTATCATTATCATCAGAGACTGCCAATACTCTAACATCAGGTGGTAGGAGGGCCACAGTGCCACTCTCAGGATTATCTATGATAACAAGCAACAAGCACAACAAAGCAAAAAAGGGAGACTACAATTGATCACATATTTTCCCTGTACAAAAGGTACGTTAAACTTTAAAAAATGCTAAAACAACACAAATTTTACTCTCATATAGATCTGACTCTACCTCATATACAGTAGCAAATATAAACAAATGCGATCTTATCATGTGCAAGTTGGATGTCAGCATGCAAGCCAGACGTGCCTGTATGTGAGGAATGGAAAGGAAAGAAGTCTGCTAAGTATCACAATGCAGATGAAACAGGAAAACAAGAACAATCACCTTCACAAATGCAGATTAAAGATGTTGCAATTCAAAAATGTAGTGATGAGTTGGATTCCCCATGCCAAAGCAAATTCCACTATTTCTGTCTGACTCACAGTTATCACTGTCTCTCTCTCTCACTCTCACTAAATGCATACACACACACACACACACACACATATATATATATATATATATATATATATATATATATATATATATATATATATATATATGAGACATCGTAGATATATGTGTATGAAGATATAACAATGCTACTTGCATTTTCCCTATCTGGAAACTCTGCTTGCTACACTCTGTGTTTGTTGCCCACATCTGCACCAACACCAAGAATTCTGGTGGAACCCTCTGCCAAAACTATCTGGATCTCTGACAGTGGACAGGAACTCCTCTGTTTCATTTAGTGGTGGTTTGTTAACAGGACCACCTACTATAGTAACCTGTTCCTAGGCAATTGCAACAGCACTATGGCAGGCAGAAGCTATCATGACACTTGCCCAGTATCATATCTGGGAGTAGGTTCTTCCTCACCCTCCAACAGCATTAATGTCATCGACCACATGCTGTCATATCCTGTCTCTGGCAGATTGGTCACCTCTCTCCTTAACAGAAAAGCTCCATGATGACATAAGGCCTAAATCATGACCTCATTTTCTACATCTCTATATGGTGGCTTATGGGGTACAGATTTCTTCTTGGGTGCCATATCCCTGTATGAAATGAAACAGAAAATGGACACACATAATCACATGTATCATATACAAACAAGATGACTTTAAGCTCAGTTATGTGACACTGCATGAATCTGTCATGCACTAAACAATTTAAACATTAATTGTTCACTATGACTACACCCAAGTTGACACTCCCCAAAAAAAGATATTTCAAAATCAAATATCATCAGTGATGTATAGCACTTCTGTAATGTAGATAACAAATGTTTAACTGTGTAATGCTTTGCAGCATTAATAATAATAATTAAAAATGTAGCAGTAGAAATGTAAAATAAAACTATTATAGCTACCATATCCACTGCTAAGGAGGTGAGTCTATTGAAAATCCACAAACAAAATGGAACAAATTTTTCTTTCTTTGCTAACACAGGTAAAATGCTAGACCTTCCAATATAGGTTTATATGTTCACAGGTGTTTACTAGACTAATGGCTCTGGAGCCTTTACAAACCTAGCCCATAGAAGTGCCCTTGCATCATGCTGCCCGACATTAGTTCCCAGTCCCTCTATCAAGTAGAGCCACTGGAGTGATCACTGGGGTGAACTTTCTATTATCCCTCCACTCATTAAGATTTCTCTTGAAGAAGGTCAGCAAAGTGCTCTTGTTGACATGAATGGGAAGTCTATTCCAGAGCATGGGCAGTCTCTGGATGAGGAACCTGTCCCTCCAGAACATTCTGTTGATTGTGGCAATGAGGTTGATGTCTCTGGAGTGTGTGGTGTGGAGGGATTTGTATGTCTTTAGATGTAGCATTTCTAACAGAGCTGGGTCACACATGGCTTTGTAAGTCAAGCAGAGATTGCCTCTAAGTAGGTGATATGAGACAGAGAATGAATAACTGGAGTTTTTTGAGTTTGTCCATGTAGGCCATGTGTTTAATGCCTAGGATGCTCTTTGTGAGGTACTGCTGTGGCCTCTCCAGCTATTGCAGGTGTCTAGTGAGGTACATGCCAAATGGGGCATTATACTCAATGACTGGTCTAATGAGGAAAGAGTAGAGAATGATGATGACCTCTTTCTTCCTGGAAGCAAAACCCTTGGTAATTAGATGTGCCATATAGAAGGACTTTCTGACCACAGTGGCAATGTGGTGATTGAAGGAGAGGTTGCTGTCAACCTGCATCCCCAGATCTCTTATAATGCCTTCAGTGTTCAGTGGGTTCCCATCGATGTGGTAATTATTGGGAACTGAGTTTGTACCAAAGAGGATGGTGTTGCATTTTTTGGCATTAAGCTTAAGGCCATGGTTTTGACATGTCATTTGTCTCAGTGAGGCCTTTCTGTAGGATGTCTGCATCACTTGGGAATTAATAATGGCTCCCACCCTGCAGTCATCTGTGAACTAGGTCAGCCAGTATCCCTTTGCGTTGGCCTGGACTTCTGAGAAGTAGATGCCGAACAGGAGAGGACCTAGGACCGATCCCTGTGGGACTCCACTCATGACTGATCAGCAGTCTGACTTGGAGTCTGTTACTTTTATACTGTGTGTTCTATCTGTGAGATAATTTGCAACCGACTCAGTGAAATAGGTGTTGATGCCTAGTTTGATGAGTTTATCAATAATTCCTGAGTGAGGAATGGTATCAAAGGCCTTGGCCAGATTAATGTAGGCTGTATGCACTGCCTTACCTTCATCCACAGTCCTGGTGACTGACTCAAAGAAGTCAACCAGGTTGAGCAGGCATGATCTCCCGTTCACAAAGCCAAATTGTGTGGGGTCTAGAGTTTGGTGACTTCCTATATCTTTGTTAATCAGCTACATGATGATGCACTCCATAGCTTTACATATCACCAGGCTAATGGGGCGATAATTCACAGGGTCTGTAGTCACTCCCCCTTTATGGAGAGGGGATGACAGTAGCAGTTCACCATTCAGTAGGGATAAAGCCTGAGGTGAGGCTGTGACTGAACAGGGCACACAGATGTGGTGCCAGTTTACTTTGTAGTTCATGTAGAACATAGCCAGGGATACTATTGGGTCCCATGGAAGCTGTATTCTTGGCCTTGGACAATGCAGCTTTAACCTGTGCTGTAGTAATGCTGGGGGCCTGGCATTCTTCTGGTATTGTGATTGGTCCTTTGAGGGGAGGGGTAAAGTTGGCACTAAATCTGTTGACCAGTATGTTGGCAATATCTGTTGGCTGAGTATAGTAGATACCATTGCGCAGTATCTCAGAGGAAATCTGGGTATTGCCGTGGAGGTTCTTTATATAGCTTTAGAAGGCTGTGTGATTGTTTGTAGTGTCTGCTGCAATTCTGCGTTCATAGCTGGCTTTAGAGGATTTGATGAGGGATCTCAACTTTTTGTTGAGGCTAATAAGGGAGTTTTTCCAGTCTTGGGACTTCACCTTTTTCTGCAACAGTTTCTTCCTTCTGTTGTAGAATTTATTAATGGCAGGGGAGCACCAGATTGGCTTCTTTTTTATGGAGGCGAGCATCTTGGTTATGTTGGGTATGACTAGTTCCATGCATTTGTGTACATGTTCATACAGTGCATTGGTATATGATTCAGCAGTCATGCAGCTATTTTCCATTGGCACAGCAGTCATGCAGCTATTTACCATTGGCATGTGTGCCATGAAGTTAGCCACCAGTTTTTCAAGGTGGTTATCTTTGTGGGAGGTGTGGGTGAGATGTGGATTTCCATGGTGATTAGTTTATGGTCTGATCTGACCAGGGAAGGATTGACTACTGGAGTAGAGCAATGGTTGCCCATGTTAGTAATAACCAGGTCAAGGATGTTGCTTCCTCTAGTGGGGGTATAATAAGCTGGTCCAGGGCACTGGAATTGATGAATTCCAGGAAGTGTCGGGCCAGTGTATTGGTGCTTTAGTAGTTTTCCCAGCTGATGGAGGGGTAGGTGGATTGTAGTAATACTACAATCATATACAGTAACTGTGCAAACACCAAATGAAATACAGACTAAAAATTTGTCATGTGTCTTTCAGTAGCATACTTTTAGTATGCAGACATGGCTAAGCCTAAAGAAAGGGAATAAAAGAAAAAAAAAACAGATAAGATAATAAAACAGTTACTGCAATTCATATGTTAATGTTAAACTAAAATCATTATCTAAGAAATACTAACATACCATGACAGTACAGCAGTTTAGAAAATAGAAAATTCTCCCAAAGTTATGTTTTTCTTGCAGTATCAATATCTCTATTTCAAAACATGTTCTCCAGTACAGTACAATGGCATTAACTTCATGATTACATTTATATAGTGCAAAGTCAGCCATGTGAGCACTATTAATATGCAATGATGTGTGAAAACATTAGCATTTCTGAATACCACAAACTGCACTAAGTTTAGAGAATGGAAATATGGTAAAAGAACCTACACTATTACATTCACATGCCCTAAAAATGTAAGGATGAGCATTGAAAAGTGTTCCTTGTTAGCTTGTTTCATAGTTTCATAGTATAGTACTAGGCTATCTGCCCTGGGGCATTTGTAATCCTAGCCATAGTGATGTGGCTTTTGCCACCCCATGAAATGGTACAAAAAATGTACAGAATAAATTTAGAATATTGTGCCTCTGTCTAGTAGTGACACAATGAAGGTCCCCTTATATAATAGAATTAGTTTACTGTGTCCCTGTCTAGCAGTGACGCAGATGTGACCCCTGGGGTAAACTTACGATCTCCCATCCACTCATCAAGATTTCTCTTGAAGAGAGTCAGTGAGGGGCTCTGCCTAATACGAACTGGGATCTTGTTCCAAAGCATGGGAAGCCTCTGGGTTATGAATCTATCCCTCCAGCATGTCCTATTCATACTTGTGCCGAGGTTTAAGTCTTTAGCTCTCGTGGTCCTGATGGATTTGGATTTTTTGAGGTGGAGCATGTCCATCAGATCCTGATTGGACATGGCATTGTACATCAGGCAGAGATCACCTCTGAGCAGGCGGTATGCTACTGAATAGAGCTGAAGTTTCTTTAGTCTGGCAGAATAAGACATATGTTGGAGACCCTTGATCCTCTTGGTGAGGTATTTTTGTGGTCTCTCCAGCTGTTGCAAATGCCGGGTGAGGTACATACCATATGGGGCATTGTACTCAATCATGGGTCTGATGAGGGAGGAGTATAGGGGTACAATGACATCCTTGGATCTGGATGTGAATCCCTTCATGATGAGGTGTGCAAGGTAGAATGTTTTTCTAACCACTTTGGCAATGTGGGTGTCAAATGAGAGGTCGCTGTCGACTTGGGTTCCTAGGTCTCTGATTACTTTTTCCATACTCAGTGGGTTGCTGTCAATGTGATAATTTGTGGGTACTTTGTTTTTCCCAAAGGGATGACTATACATTTTTTGGCATTTAGTTTAAGGCCGTGTCTCCGGCACCAGTTGTCCGTTTCTGTGAGGCCTTTTTGTAAGATGTATGTGTCCGCTGGTGTATCGACTATGGCGCCTAGTTTGCAGTCATCTGCGAACTTTGTCAGCCACAGCCCTCCCATGTTTTCTTTAACAGCTGAGAAATAAATGCCGAACAAGAGGGGTCCCAGGACAGACCCCTGTGGGACACCACTTGTGACTGGCTTTGAGTCTGACATTGCTCCAGCGATTTTAACTTTATGGGTTCTGTCCTTTAGCCAGTTTGCAACCCATCTAGTGACATAAGGGTTTACATTTAAGCTGTTGAGCTTATCTATGATGCCTGAATAAGGTATTGTGTCGAAGGCCTTTGCCAAGTCCAGGTAGGCTGTATGGACTGCTTTGCCCTCATCGATGGCTCTAGTGACTGTTTCGAAAAAGTCAACCAGGTTCAAAAGGCAGGATCTGCCCTTTACAAAGTCGAACTGGGTGGGGTCAAGTGTCTGTAGGTCCCCTATGTCTCTGTTTATGAGTTCCATAACGATTCTTTCCATAGCTTTGCAGACCAGGCTGGTTAAGCTTATGGGGCGATAGTTTCCAGGGTCTGTAGAGGCACCCCCTTTGTGGAGTGGGACCACTGTTGCTGTATGCCAGTGTTCAGGTACATATCCCAAAGTAAGGCTAAGGTTAAATAGCATTTTTATGTGTGGGTTTAGCTCCTCTTGGAGTTCACGTAACACGCAACCCGGGATACCGTCAGGTCCCATTGTTGCTGTGTTTTTAGCTTTGTTTCGGGCGGCTCTCACTTGGACATCTGAGATGACAGGGAGATTACATTCAGCTGGGATAAGTATTTCTTCTTTTGGGGGTGAGGGAGGGGAGAAATTTGCACTGAACCTGTCAGCCAGAATGTTGGCAATATCTATGGGTTCAGTGTATTTTTTGTTGTTGTGAACCAACTCTGAGCATATCTGAGGGTTTCCACCCAGGTTTCTAACATAGCTGAAGAAGGCTTTGTGGTTATCTTTAGTGTCCTTAGCGATTTTTCTCTCAAAGTTGGCCTTGGATGTTTTTATGAGAGAACGTAGTTTTCTGCTAATGTTGATCAGAGATGTCTTCCCTTCATGGGATTTTGCTCTGACGTGCAGTAGCTTCCTTCTTTTGTTATACAATTTGTTAATGGCTGAGGTCCACCAGACAGGACACTTGCCTTTGGTGGAGAGGGACTTGGATTTATTTGGGATTGCATGATCCATGCATTCTTGGAGATGTCCATAGAAAGCATTTGTGTAGGATTCGGCATTGTGGGATGTGGTATCCACTGGCACAGTGGGCTTAAAGGATACCATCTCAGTCTTAAGAAGAGTGAAGTCTGCTTTTGAGAAGTTTTTCACTGTGGTCTTTTGTGCTGGGGGTGGAGGTGGGATATGTATATCCAGGGTGATTAGTTTGTGGTCAGATCTCACTAGTGAGGGGTATACCTCTGGTGTGAAGTATTTTGTCCCCATGTTTGTGATGATCAGGTCTAGTATATTATCTCCCCTAGTGGGAGAGGTGTTGTTCCAGTGTCTATGATTAGTCTCACTGCAGGCACAATCAGATTTCACAGTCTCCTGTCTTTGATATGCTTGTACTAACAATATATCAGGGAAAAGAAACTTACCAAAAAGTCTGAAAGTACATTAAGAGGTTTAGGAGACCAACAGTACTATCATTCAAATGCTAGCTTTAATGATCACAGTTACTTCCTCTTAGTAAGAAATTTTGCTCATATAAAAGGGAGTATTGTAAGCACTGCTAAACATAACAAATGGCAATAAAACAGGAATAGACCTACTATTATGAAAGCAGAGACAGTGAAATGAGGTACTATACAGAAAGAAATGGACACACTTGCAGTGTTTGTAGTCTTTGCTTAATATGAAATTGCTTTTTTCTGCTTAATTGTACAAAAAAACTCCAAAAATACTGTCTGTACTGCTCTTTTCCCATCCTTTCCTATACTAGAATAGTCTGGATCCCAGACTGGCTGGTTTCAAGACTTTAGTTTGCGTTGCTGAGTTTTTCAGACCTTGTTTTGGTAGTGGGAAGTCTTTCTGATTATCAGTGAGAGTGGTAAGCATTGAGCAGCTTATCTGTGACAAGAGGAGTGGTTTCCAGCTCTGAAATCAACCTTATTGGCCGTTTTGGGCTAATTTCTATCCCTTTCAACTTTCTGAGTTAAAAAACAGTGTTTGTGCAGGTTTACACATGTTTTAGCTCAGTGGATCCTATTTGTGCGTCTTGCAGACTACTACAGCACCAGAAATGAGAAGGAGAGATTTTTTGCTGATTCTAAGATCTTAACGGCTTTTTCTTGATTATTTTTGCTTATTGCACTTTAAAAGCCATTCTTACTGTTGTTCTGTTGTTATTTATACTGCGGTTTACTGTTAAATCATTTTACTGTGTGTGCACTTTGATTTTCAGCTTAAAGTTAATAATTTAAACTGCATTTACTACTGTAGGCATCACACTCAAGTGTGACAACCTTTTCTGTGCATATTTACTGTTTCAATTGCTTTTTTCTGTTTAATTTCGCAAAAATACAAAATAAAAACTATCTGTACTGCTCATTTTTCACCCTTTCCTATACTAGAATAGTCCAGATCCCAGATTTGCTGGTTTCAGGACTTTAGTTTGTGTTTCTGAATTGTCCAGACCTTGTTGTGGTAGTGGGAAGTCTTTCTGCTTATCAGTGCGAATGGTAAGCATTGAGCAGCCTATCTGTCACAAGAGGAGTGGTTTCCAGCTCTGGAGTTAACCTTGCTGGCAGTTTTGAGCTGATTTCTATCCCTTTCAACTTTCTGAGTTAAAAACCCGTGTTTGCATGGGTTTGCATGAGTTTGCACATCGTGCAGCTCTGCTTTGCTAAGGTTAAACTATTCCTGGTGCCATAAAGTCTGCTCTTCAGTTTTTCTCTTAGAACTAGCCAGTTTCTTAGTTTTAGCACTTGAATTTGCTTCTTCATGCTCAGCACTTGCTCATAACTTGTTGTAAACACTAAATGAGCTATACATTACTACAGCACTAAACCTTTCTCATTGCCTAGAGGAAAACAGTTTTTGTACTTACCTTCCTCACTTGCTTAGAGGAAAACAGCTCTTGTACTTACTTTCCTCACTTGTCTAGAGGAAAATACTTTTTATTCAGGCATGTCCAAGGGACAGCTCCCGGTGTTTTCTCCTGTATACCTGATGAATATGGGCATCCTGGAACAATGTAGCAAGTGTCTCATGTACACAGACAACCCTCTCCTTCTACCACCCCACTACAATCTGTAAGAGGTACACTTATCTAGCCAAACTGGAGGCAAAGCTCTCTCCAACCAAGACTGAACTTGACAGTCAAGAGGAGAAGGTAAACACTTACATCACACCACACTCATCATATAATCCCACTAAACCTACACCACCAAAATCCACACATAGAAGTACAAAACATTCATGGAGGCTCTCAGTAATAATCTGACCAAACAACAGAGACCTCCAAAGCAGAAACGCAAGCAACCTCCACCCCCCCCAACACAGCCCAAATGACACATAGCCCACAGACTCAGTGTGCCACTCAACCACAGCCCATAAGGCAAAACAACGTACCCAACACACTAGTTATAGGTGACTCTATAGTCAGGCACACTGATGTTCCACACATCAGACTAAACAAGGAGAAGGTTACTGTTAGCTGCCTGTCGGGTGCCAGGATTCACCACATAACCCACGCACTCAGGTCACTGCACAAGTACAAATATGACTATGTCATTATCCATGTTGGTGTGAACAACCTGAGATGTACCTCCCTGGACCATGAAAAGAGACATGGAAGAGCTCTCTGATCTTGTCGCCCAAGCAGGTATGACCCTAGCCCTGAGTAGCATCTTGCCATTGCCCAGAATGATACCGAAGTACAAGGGCAAAATGACTGACTTCAACAATTGGCTAAGCTTCTGGCATCATTCTAAAGGGATCTGGTATCTGTCTGCCTGGGATGAAATGGTTGACAGACCATGATGCTTTGCCAGAGATGGCATGCACCTGTTGCCCCAGGGATTCAGGATACTGGCTAAGGCTCTTGCCACCCCTATAATGCCTTTTTTAGGCAAGGTTCAAATGACAAATTCACCATCATAACAGGTACAGGCAAGCAAAAACTGGGGGTAATGCTACTCAATGTAATACTACTCAGTGCTAGAAGTCTAAACCTCAAAATGCACTCACTCGAGGCACTCCTTAAAATGGAGAACATCAGGATCTGTGCAGTGACTGAGACCTGGTTCAACGCTCTAGAGAACACCCCTGGATTACCAGGCTATAAATCATACCACACCTTTCTGCCATCTAACCTGGACCGGAACACCAAAGGCAGAGGTGTGTCCATATTCATTAAGGATATCCACACCTCCAGGCTAGTTACCCAACATAATGCATCTGAGATTGTCCAAGAGCAACTAAATCTGGGCAAAACTGCAATCCAAACTGTAGCTTGCTACAGATCCCCCACCATGCCCCAGGATTCCCACTCTCTTTCCTTGATATACTGGAAAATATTAGGGTTCAACTAAACACCCTAATAATTGACAATTTCAACTACCCCAGCATTAACTGGGAAAACTACTCATGTACCAATTCCTTCACTCAATGCTTTTTGGAATTCATAAATTCCAATGCCCTGGATCAATTTATCCATACCCCCACCAGGGGCAGCAATATCCTAGACCTAGTCATTACCAACATGAGTGACTGGTATTCCACAGCTGAAGTCAACTCCTCTTTGGTCAGATCCGACCACAAGCTAATCAACATAGGTATCCACATCCCGCCCCCATCCCACATTAAGGAAACCACTGTTATAAATTTCTCCAAAGCCAACTTCATGCTTCTCAAGACAGAAGTGGTGAACTTCATGACACCCATGCAGATGTACAATACAGTTATGACTGGTGAATCCTACACTAATTCACTCTATAAGCACTTACACAAGTGCATGGATCATGCTATTCCAAACAGAACCAAGATGGTATCCTCCAAAGAAAGGAAGCCAATCTGTTGGTCCCCTGCCATAAACAAACTCTACAACAGAAGGAAGAAACTGTAACAAAAGAGAGTAAAATCCCATGAGTGGAGGAGCTTCCTGGTCAGCCTCAGTAAGAAGCTGAGATCCCTCATAAAATTCTCCAAAGCTAGCTACGAAAACCAAATCACCACTGATTCTCAGGACAACCACAAAGCATTCTACAGCTATGCCAAGAATCTTAATGGCAACACTCAGATCTGCTCTGAGTTACAGCACAATGGCAATAAATATACAGAACCAACTGATATTGCCAACATCCTGGCAGATAGGTTAAGTGCTAACTTTACCCCCCCTCTCACCCCCTAAAGGGCCTATATCTATACTGGAAGAATGCAGAGTCCCTGTAATCACAACCACACTGGTAAAAACTGTACTCTCTTCAGCCAAAAACACCTCATCCATAGGACCGGACAACATCCCAGGCTGCATTTTACATTAACTTCAGAATGAACTGGCTAGCCACCTAAGCACCATGTTCTATCATAGCCTCACATCAGGCTTCATGCCCACTAAATGGCATACAGCAACAGTTATCCCACTTCACAAAGGGGGAGCCACCATGGACCCCGGGAACTATCGCCCTATTACTCTGACAACACTGGTCTGCAAGGCCATGGAACGTATCATCATGGAACTCATAAACAAAGACATTGGTAACCTCCAAACTCTGGACCCCACCCAGTTTGGGTTTGTGAAAGGCAGATCATGCCTCCTTAACCTGATCGACTTCTTTGATGCAGTCACCAAAGCTGTAGATGATGGTAAGGTGTTTCACGCAGCCTATCTTGACCTTGCCAAGGCCTTCGACACCATCCCTCATTCTGAAATTATAGATAAACTCACTAAACTAGGTATAAATCCTGCATCACAAGATGGGTTGCCAACTGGTTTACTGACAGAACCCACACTGTAAAAGTTGCAGACTCCAAATCTGACTTCAAACCAGTGACAAGTGGAGTACCACAGGGTTCTGTCCTGGGCCATCTCCTGTTTGGTACAGTCTAACACAGAAGGTCTCTGGCTAAAGAAGTTCACAGATGACTGCAAATTAAGAGCCATAGTCGAGTTCCCAAATGATGTGGACATCCTATAGAAGGACCTCACTGAGACAGATGCTTGGTGTCAGAGCCATGGCCTCAAGCTCAATGCCAAAAAGGGCATTGTCATTCCCTTTGGTAAAAACTCTATACCCATAGACTTCCACATAGGCGGCAGTCTACTTAACACTGAATGTGTGATAAGAGACCTTGGAACTCAGGTGGATAGTAGCCTGTCCTTTGATAATCACATTGCCACAGTAGTCAGGAAATCCTTCTGCTAGGCACAACTCATCACAAAAGGGTTCTCATACAGGAAAAAAAGAGGTTATTGTTCCCCTATACTTGGCTCTCATTAGACCCATTATAGAGTACAAAGCCCCTTTTGGAATGTACCTCACAAGCCATCTGTAACAGCTAGAAATTCCACAGAAGTACTTCACAAAGAGGATTACCAGACTCAAACAGATGCCCTACACTGACCGTCTCAAAAAACTCAAGCTTTACTCCATAGCATATCACCTACTCTGAGGTGATCTCTGCCTAACATACAAAGCTATGTCAAACCCAGAGCTGTTGGACATGCTATACCTAAAGAAATCCCAATCCTTCTGAGCTACAAGCTCTAGGGACCTAATGTTTGTCACCACAATAAATAGAACATGCTGGAGGGATAGATTCCTGTCCCAGAGACTTCCCATACTCTGGAACAAACTACTTATCTATGTCAAGCAGAGTTCCTCATTAGCACTCTTCAAGAAAAATTTTGATGAGTGGATGGAAAATAGGAAATACACCTCGCAGATCACCTTTGTCACTCTGCTCGACAGGGGCACAGGAAAATAACTTTCTTTGATGGCAAAAGCCAGGGAACCTTGTTGGCTAGGCTTACCACCCAAGACTGGAACAGAAAGTCATGAGGAGAAGGTTAACACTTGCACCACACCTCCAGCCACACATAGACCTACTAAACCAGCACTGGCAAAAAATACACATAAATACACTAAATCATACTCGGAGGCTCTAAATAAAAACCTGCAAAAGCATCAGAGAGCTCCAAAGCAGACACCCACAAAACCTGCACCTCCCGTCACAAACCAGACAACACATAAAACAAAAACTCAATGTGCCGCACAACCACAGCCTTTAAGGTGAAATAACATACCTAACATACTAGTAATAGGTGACTCAATAGTCAGGCACACTGACGCCCCATTCATACCACACATTTCGGCCACAGAACACGGACCGAAACACAAAAGAAGGGGGTGTATCCATATTCATCAAGGATACCCACACCTCCAGGTTAGTGGCAAAGCATGATACCTCTGAGATCATCCATGTGCAGCTAACATCGGGCAAATCTGCAATGCAAATTGTGGCCTGCTACAGATCACCCTCCATGACCCAGGACCACCACTTCACCTTTCTGGAGACACTGGATAACATGAAGGTCCTACCAAACACCCTGATATTGGGCAATTTCAATTACCCTACCATTAACTGGGAAAACTACTTGAGTACAAACTCCCAGGCTCAGTGGTTCCTGGAATTTATTAACTCAAATGCCCTGGATCAGCTGGTAAACTCCCCTACCAGAGGCCACAACATATTGGACCTGGTCATCACCAACATGGGTGACAGGTGTTCTGTACCGGAGGTCAACCCATCACTGGTTAGATCATACCATAAACTAATCACCCTGGATGTCCACACCCCAACACCACCCCCAACCAAGGAAACCACAGTGAAAAACTTTTCTAAAGCAAACTTCACCTTACTTAAGGCAAAGGTGGTAAGTTTCACAGCCCCCACGCTAAAGGATAACACTGCCCAAGATACAGAATCCTTTGCAATTGCACTCTATGAGCACCTACAAGGATGCATGGATCGTGCCATCCCTAGCAAATCCAAGACTCACTCCCCTAATTGAAGGAAACCAGTCTGGTGGACCCCTATCATAAACAGGTTATACAACAAAAGGAGGAAACAAGTTCAGAAAAGCAAATCCCAAGAAGGAAAGACATCCCTAATCAGTATCAGTAAGAAACTAAGGTCCCTCATAAAATCATCCAAGGCTAACTTCGAAAGAAAAATAGCCAAGGATTCGAAAGATAACCACAAAGCCTTCTTTAGCTATGTCAAGAATCTAAGTGGCAACTCACAGATATGCTCTGAGCTAGTGCAAAATAGCACAAGATATACTGAACCTACTGATATTGCCAACATCCTGGGAGATAGATTCAGTGCAAACTTCAACTCCCTCTCACCTTCAAAAGGGCCCACAACAATACCGAAAAAGTGTAGTGTCCCAGAAATCACTGAAGCACAGGTGAAAACAGCCCTTTGAAAAGACAAACACACAGCATCAATGGGGCCAGATGGTGTCCCAGGCTGCGTCTTGCATGAACTACAGAACGAACTAACACCCCACCTAAACATGCTGTTCAACCTTAGCCTCTCCACAGGCTACATGCCCATAGAATGATGGACAGCAACAGTTATTCCGCTCCACAAAGGAGGGGCCACAACTTACCCTAGTAACTATCGCCCCATAAGCCTGACTAGCCTGGTCTGTAAGGCTATGGAGTGCATCATCATGGAACTCATTAACAAAGACATTGGGAACCTCCAAACACTTGACCCAACCCAGTTCAGATTTGTTAAGGGCAGATCATGCCTACTAAACCTGGTTGACTTCTTCGAGACAGTCACCAAGGCCATAGATGAGGGAAAGGTGGTTCACACAGCCTACCTTGATCTCGCCAAGGCATTTGACAACATTCCTCACTCGGGTATTATAGAAAAACTCACCAGCCTGTACATAAACCCCTACATCACAAGATGGGTTGCCAACATGCTTACAGACAGAACTCACACAGTAAGAATTCCAGGCTCCAGGTCCGACTCTAAACCAGTCACAAATGGTGTCCCGCAAGGCTCAGTTCTGGGACCCCCTACTGTTCGGCATATATTTCTCAGAAGTACAGACAAACACAGGAAGACTATGGCTAACCAAGTCTGCCGATGACTGCAAACTGGGAGCCATAATTGATTCTCCGGCTGACACGGACATACTTCAAAAAGGCCTTACTGAGACAGACACCTTTTGTCAAAGTCATGGCCTCAAGCTAAATGCCAGAAAATGCATAGTCATCCCATTTGGGAAAAACAAAACACCCACAAATTACCACATAGGCGGCATCCCTCTTAATACAGAAGAGGTAATAAGAGATCTGGGGACCCAGGTAGAAAGTAATCTCTCCTTTGACAATCATATTGCCAAAGTAGTTAGGAAATCCTTCTATGTGACCCATCTAATTACTAAGGGGTTCGCATCTAGAAATAAAGAGGTTATAGTGCTCCTCTACTCGTCCCTCATCAGACACATCATAGAGTACAATGCCCCATTTGGGATGTACCTCACAAAACACTTCCAACAGCTGGAAAGACCACAACAGCACCTCACCAAGAGGGTTATTGGCCTCAAACATATGTCCTATGCAGACCGACTGAAAAAACTCCAGCTGTACTCAGTGACATATCGCTTACTCAGATATGATCTCTGCCTGACTTACAAAGCCATGTCCAACTCAGAATTGATGGACATGCTCCACCTAAAGAAATCCAAGTCACTGCGAGACACGCACTCTAGTGAGCTAAACCTTGCCACAACAATAAACAGAACAAGCTGGAGGGATAGATCCCTATCACAGAGACTCCCCATACTTTGGAACAAAATTCCTAACTACATTAGGCAGAGCCCCTCACTAACACTCTTCAAGAGAAACCTTTTCGAGTGGATGGGTAACAGAAAATACACCCCTGGGATCACTTCATTGGCTCTGCTTGACAGAGGCTCAGTTAATTAATCAATGGGGCGGCAAAAGCCGACACACTCTGGCTAGGATTATAAATGCCCTCGGGCAGATAGCTTAGCACCTACCTATGAACCTATGAACTTAGGACCTTGGGCTGATAGCCTAGTACCTACCTATGCACCTATGAACCTATGAGTACATGGGTAAGCTAACCATTTGCAATATTTCAATATTCCAGACATTCACTGTCAAATATGAATGGACAATGTTCATATCTCGTTTCTGTTGCACTTTTGATGTGATTTGCTACAACGTCAGATTATCATTACTCTTTTTCTCCTTGCTAATATATGTTTTTGTCTGCGATAACTCTGGGAAATACTGTTAAATGATTGCTTTCAATATACATGTTTTAAGGTTCAATTCCATGCAGGTCCCTGTTGCAAAATAACAAATTTGCTTAAACATGTGACATGTTGCATCTAAAGTGTTTGATCTATCTTTTTTCTTTCTTTCTTGAATCATTTGCATGCCATTTGGCATTGTGCAAGACTGCCTGGCTGCATTCAATCATACTGCACTGCATTTCACTCTCCAAGGTGAAAACTGATAAATTCTGTTTGGACTGCCATCAATAGCACAATGAAGACTGTCATTGCTGAGCTTTCCACAGCATTCTGGACAGTACCGAGTAAAGACATTAAAGCTGTCCGACTCCTATCTCTGTGGCATAAGGAATACAGTTATTGAGCTTAGAGAACAGTACAGGTGATGCAGGGATTGAAATATTTTTCCAGATTATTTGACTGAGGGAATTAATACTAAATCCTAACACTCATTTTGTTGTATGAATGTGTTGATATGGGCAACTCAAGTAAAGTCAGTATTGACTAAAAGTGATTGACAGATAAGTCATTTGAAATAATGTAAATATTAATTGTGTTTGCTGTGAACAGTGAGAGCATTTTCCCTCTTCCCTGAGCCTTTGTCCATTCCCATGCATTAGCTAAAGTCATGTTATTTTAGACCATACATGACAGTAATTGCATGGCAATAAGATGTGAGACAGCTAAATATATCACTGTACTGCAGTATTACCTTTGCTCATTAATACATATATAGTGTGATTCAGTCCATGTGTCTTCAAGCTGTTATTCCCAAAAGCTATTTGAATGCTTCTTATAAATATTCTCTTCTGCATTTGCACACTGCTTGGCAAAGCAAAATTCACTTTCACTGCTTAAGGGAAAAAATGATAAATTTAGTACCAGCAATGATAATTTTACAGTGGGTTGCCTGAATACATATGTCATCACATTGTGTAATACCACTGTGTTGTTGTTTAACAATCAACTGCTGTCACTATTGCTAACACATGTGATCATTAGTCTGTCCACTTTCACATCATTTGTCATTAAGTACAAGTGTGATGATGTGTTCCACAAAGTACATGTCAGGTGGTGCAAGGAGATGTGAGAAGGATGAATGTTTAACTTGAATGCACTTCTAGCTCTGGTCATTGCTAAATATACATATTTATTGCATTTCATACACTTTCTGTTTTTTCTCTATTATATACTTATTTTCTAATGTCTTCTCTAGTTAAGATAGTTCACTGCCTAAGGAAAAAAGTAAAAAATCTAGTTTAGGATCTCTTCAGTAGAGCAAATATGCCTGCCATCTTTGTATAGCCTTCCACAACAGGGATAGTGCTTACTTCAGAGAATGCACCTGACAGATGTCATATTCTATAATGCAAGGTGTAACTGAAGTGAATTGAGAAAAATAAGGTACCTGAATGATTGCTTGAATCCTGTTTAGACATCACTTTGCCAATTATTCACAACATGTACTTTTCTGTTTGTTTGTTTCTTCATTTTAAGGTGCATTTGCATGACACTAAAGAAAAATGATCATTTTAAACCTGTTTCTTGCAAGCAATTTATCAGTAGTTCTTGCATAATTAAGCTATTTTATTTAGCATAGATCATTAATTTTTACAAATAACCTCAAGCCAATGTGTGTCCAATCTCCTAGACATGACAATGCTGATATTTAATATACAATTCACTCACATATGTATGATGGGTGCAATACTGTTTTTTAGAGAATGGGCAAACTGTACATCAACACCCAAATTGGAGAACAGATATTCTCTAGCAGGGTATTAATGTACAAGTAATGCCTGCTGTAAAATGAATGCAATGCTTCATGGCAGCATATGAAGCTGCCATGGAGCTTTGACTGCAAAAAGACTAACAGTTGCTATTGCTTTACACTCACGAAGCAGTGCTTTTGCTGTTTAGCTAGTGTAAAAATAATAAAAAGAAAAAAGTATATGTGTGTGTATGTATGTGTATGGCTGTGTTTATTTTTCTGTCTGCATGTGTGAGTGAATACGTGTATGAAAGCAAGGAGACTGTGTGCGTGAGAGATTGAGAGAGAGTGGAGTGATCTTGTATGAGTGAATGCATGCATGAAGGCAGAAGCGACTGCATGTGTGAGAGATCAAGAGAGAGTGAGAGCGATCTTGAGTGAGTGAACACAGAGGATACTGTGTGTGTGAGATCGAGAGAGACAGAAAGTGAGAGCAGTCTTCTGTTTTGTGAGTGAATGCGAATATGAAGAGGAATTTATACATTTCTTACATGATACACCGAAGTGAAGAATAATATTAGCTGGGGACTTAAATTTACCAGCAACAGACTGGAATAATATTGATTCAATAGCATTAGTAAGGAAATTATTCACATCATATATTCAAGAAGATCAGTTGCTTCAGATTGCAAAAAGACATACCAGGGGACAGAACATACTAGACATTGTGTTCCTAAAGAAATTGCTGCTACTTCAAGTCAAGTTTTACTACTGTTGATGTGCAGTGATCATGGGGTTGTAAAGGTTAATTTGTTGCTAGATAATTCTGCCAAACTGAAATCTAAACCAATGCACAGAATGTTAATTACAAATTATAGGGAAGCAAAACAGTCACTATGTAAAACTAATTGGAGTGAGGTGTTCAGTGGAAATACTGCACATGAAATGTGAAAAGTTCTGAAACAGAAATTCTTTGAGTGCAAAAAAAAAAAAATGTTCAACATTAAGATATAGGCGTGCAACAACAGGGGGATATATTTCCATAAGAACAAGATATCTGATTAAGGTGTGAGACAAAAATATAAGAAGAGAAGAGAGGTTGAACTACAACTTTGAAAACTGAAATAAACAAGCTGGACAAACAGATTAAGTGTGAGACAAGATCCAGAAAATTTTGAAGAAAATTTATATAATTATATTGAACATAATAGGAAATCCTTTTACAGATACATAGGATGAGGAAGGTGCAAAGACATACAAATTTACAAACTGTGCAGATACTAAAATTTATTCTCAGACACAACAGATTATAGATATATTTACAAAATCTTATGCAAAACGGTTTGGCTCCACAAAAGGAGTGATAAGTCATCCTAGTGACAGACAGGTAACCTCAGATACTGGAATCAAATTAGATTATATTGAAAAAGAACTGTGCAAACTGGATCCAAGCAAAAGACAGAGAGGAGGCAGAATTAGTAACAATGACCTGAGAAGACTTTATCAATAACTTATGGTACCATTATATCTATTTTTTACTATGTCATATAAATATGAGGGAAAGGGGAGTCGGACAAACCCAGAGTCATAAAGACCCTTAAGTCTACTTTCATATTGTGGAAAAATAATGGAGAAGGTAATATTGGATAAGATATTGTCAGAATTGGATAGGATGGGACTTAATATATAAGCATGCATTGGTTGAAACTTGATCTATTGCCACCTGTAACATGATGTTCTATAATGATATAATAACAGCTATGAATGAAAAATTGTGCTGTGCTATAATTTATATAGATTTAACTTCAGCATTTGACAGGATTATACACAAAAAAACTGATCACTAAATTAGAACAAATAAGTATTGATGTATTCTTGATAAGATGGATAGCTGCATGGCTTACAAATAGGACATGGCAAATATCGTACAGCAACTGGACAGGTGAAATCCTTGGTTACAGTCACGGTGTCTCACAGGGATCTTTTCTAGACCTTACTTGTTTAGATTGTATCTTTCAGACCTAACTTTTTCATCTGAGGTGTTCTACAGTCTACATGCAGATAACCTGACATTGGGTAAACTGATTACATGTGTTATAGATAAGGCATGTCTGCAAAATAACGTGACTAAATTGACCATTTGGGCACAGTAGAATAAGATGCTGAAAAATACATGAAAAACTAAGCATATGAGATTCAGGAGATATAAACTGAAAAGTGAATATTTAATGCAGCACACAGTGATTGAAACTGTAGACTCATTTAACGACTTGGGCATATAGGTAGATCCAGATATGAGTTTTACTAATCATATCAACCAACTGGTTAATGATAGTTATAGAACTATAGGTTGAATAAAAACATTTATAAAGTCTAGGAAATCAAAAATGAAGTCATTGTTTGTTAGTTACATTAGACTCAAACCTGAGTATGGAGTAACAATATGGAAACCCTATAAGAAAACATGCATGAGTACAGTGGAAATATACTAAAGGCATCCCTAGAAGTGAACATTTAAGTTACTATGAAAGACTAAAATATCTGAACTTGTGCAGTGTCTCTTACAGATATCTAAGAGGAGATCTTATTCAGGTATAGAGGACATTTAGAGACAACAACATCTGGGAATGTTTGGGGTTATCAAGAAGTACTAGCGAATCATCAGACAACCTATGTAAGAGATTCTATAGGAATGGAAAGTGTATTAATTGGTTCTCTGAAAGAGCAGCTGATGTATTGAACAGACTACTAAATTGCATTAAAGCAAGTACTAGCTTAGATATTTTTAAAACAGCCTGGATTCTTATTATGGGAACAAGTGTTTTGGTATATTGGCAAGATAGATGGGCATCAATGACCATGCTAGAAATATTTGTATTTATTTGTATGTATTTTCCAAGGGTGCAGACACCCTTGGGTGGGCATTAATTATACATTAACACACACCCTGTCAGGCATTATTGCTTACATAATCATCGTGACTCATCACACATGCATAGTATATGTTTAGGACTGTTATGTCTTGTGAAGTTTTTATGTAACATAAATCATCCTGTATTAATCAGCACATTCAAATGTATTCATCTGGAATATATTTACAAACATAAATAATGACTTTTACATGAGAATGCATGCCCAGAAAGAATTAAAACCACACACATATAGGACTCCCTGTGGCGTATCCCCATTCATTCTGAAATTACTATATGTCTAATTTTAATGTTGGAAAAGTAGTTATCTTGTGACAATGTCAGTTAATAAAGTAAGTTTCAGTTTTTCCACCCTTTATCGAATGCAAATATTCTCTATCAAACACAATGATGTGGTCATCCTAACAAAATTGCACACCCTACTATTAAGACTCAAACATCTTCTTTCGCAATTGTGACTAATACAGAGCTTTCTAAATTGTGTAACCTCATGTGTAGGAGATTCAATGTCCAGCATGGAAGATGTGTGTGTGTGTGTGTGTGTGTGTGTGTGTGTGTGTGTGTGTGTGTGTGTGTGTGTGTGTGTGTGTGTGTGTGTGTGTGTGTGTGTGACTGGTAGTGTTTACAGTTGGGTAAGCATTTGGTCAATCAACATCTACTCTGGATAAATGTTTTAAAAATCCCCTAAGCCCTCCTTTCCCATACACAACTTATTTGAAACACAAGGGTGTAGCTATGCATACTGTTTGTACTCTACTGAGTATAAATTTCTGGATAGTAGTTAAAAAACATTGCTTTATTATGTCATACTGTGTCCACAAATGTGTAAATTAATGCTTTCAATAAGAGTGTCATAGACTGAAAAAAATATCCATTTAATGTTTTTAGAGGGGAAGTGATGCAAACATTTGTTAAGTGGTGGGAGAACATTCCCATTTTTCAAATGACAGGTGTTTTATGGGGCAGCAATAAGAGCACATGATTACAAAATTAAACTGTCTAACTACACCCCTGGTTAAACACACTGATAAGATCATACTTTCCAAACTGATCTGTTGCTATTTAAATATGAGACTTCTTATGTGGTGCTTGCAAGTGTTGCACTATTCTGTAGAATGTGCAAATAGACAGAAGGCCCAAATATAGCAGAGCTTAATTTCTACAAGTGTGACTACAAATGAATTCAAGATTGTTTTACAGGCACTTGCATGATAACTTTTACAACCCCAGATGGCTGTAAAAATTATTTTACCAGCTGCATCTCTTTAGGAAAACACTGCTGATGTCACCCCTTCATAGATGCTGCATGCCTCACTTTTACTCATTGTTCTCCTGTGGCATTGGCTGCTGATAATGTGCTGCATAGATGGCGTAAGTTGGTAGGTAGGTAGTTTGATACTATCACTGCTTCAATAGTGTGGCTGTGATTACTGTCTTATACTGATGACCACCTCACAACCACCTTTAATATACTTCTGATTATGAGATTGAATTACAGTGGTATTCTGTGATACCAGCAAATCCCATCATCTACATGGAAAATAACTTTTTGGCCATACAGTGATTACATAATGCTAACATACCTACAGAATCTCACATTTGGAATGCAAATTCTCCTTAGATGCATGACTTAGATTCTGTGTTTTGTACATTGGGTACATGCATATGCAGAAGGTTTGAGACCAGCTATGAGTGTGTCTTTCACCCTCATACTGTGCATACAATTCTTGAAAGACATATGGAGTGTAACTGTACAGTGCTATTGTGAACATCATTCACATTCAACAAATAAACACTGTCAATGTCATTCATTTAACTGTGCACTGTCCCAGTTATACTAAAGCATGTTGTGTGGCACTTGCAATTCAGGCATTAATGTTTAGCTTATGATCTTAGTTAGTTCAAATCCAGCCATTACTACTCAGACTACATTATGTCAGGCATATTGTGACTGTACATGTCCCTAACACTGTTATCAAGCAGATTTGCTTTGTACACTTATTGTTGTTGTATCTTTCGGCTTTTCCCAGTTAGGGGTCGCCACAGCAGAACTCCGGTCCGCTAATGATTGGCAGTAGATTTTTACATACCAACTTGCCAGGCCTGACGCACAACCTTCAACGAAGGTACGCCCATTCATGCATGTCTCCACACAGAAGACGCTTTAGCTGAGAATCGAACAGGACAATGTCTTACTGTGAGGCGACAACGCTACTGCAGCACCACTACCGCAGCATAGATTTGAGATAATATTTCACATAGCAATGCTTTTATTCAGAGTAATGATGACATGTGACTATATTTTTCTTATGTAACAAATGTAGGAAGTGTTATCCTCTTGCATGAGGGACTGAGACAACATGCTGTCTGGTGTTGACTTAGTACAGCAATTACAGGTACAGACATCCCCTTGCAATGATAACATGATGTAATGTCTTCACATAACATCGCACAATTGTAGTCACACTTATACCTTGGTGCGCTCCATGCTTTACAGTATCATGTATTTTCTGTTGTTATATAATCATGTGTTTTACTTCCACTTTCAGAGCTAATTAGCATTATTGGGCCTTACACTGTAATGCATAGATGGCATCCCTCACAATTATGATTTGTCTATTTATAGTGGGAGAGGCCTCCACTTACCCTTTTTTTCTCAGAGATTGTTTACTACACATACATCTAATGTAATACGTTAGGATATATGGAGTGTTATAATAGTATTAAGACTTTTACCGTGGCTTTTGAGGTTCAACTAAACCAATAGTCAGTAAATCACAGCTTGCTGTTAAATTCCTTAAGGCACTGCATTATATGAATGTACTGACATTACATAAACACCCTGTATGTAGTTAATGTTATCCAGTTTTATGTTCTACAATGATATAGCATCACAGGTTGTGATGCATACCATGAAACGATTATTCATGGTTTGTCGTGCTGTGAGTGGTTCTGTGGCACATGTGTCTAACAATGTCTTGTATAGCATACCTACACAGATAGAGAGTGGCTCAATCTCAATTCCAGGGTAGGTTGTGTCCTACATGATGTAAACAGCTTCCTTGTCAAAGAAACAGTCATATTGTAATGCTCAATGCTGAGTGGACAGTAACATGTGCAACTCCTTTCCAACACTGTGAATAAATCCAGTTGTTCATATTATGTTCATAACTCCTGTCTTAATGCATTCATTCAATTCAGTTATTTGTAACAGCCTCCATTGCTATCTGATGTGGCACATGCAGTCAATACAGAGATTTGGATAGAGACTTGTATAATAGGCAGAGGTTTGAATAGGTAACATCTGTCTGTCAGACAACAGCAGCTTGCTCACAGACAATATTTATGGCACAGTCAGGGGGGTACCTTTTTCAGGTCTTTTCCTACATCTATACACCTTATATGATAGGAAACTGGTGTTATTCATAACATAACTGATACATGCATTTCTGTAGTGGCCATGATCACTATGCAGCTCTCTGATATCTGTCTTGGCATATGTTTGAAAATTATATGATTCAGATATTTCTTGAAAATGATATGATTCAAATGTTTCTTATGTCGTTCTTTGCTCACTTGCATTACCTATTCACAAGATAAAGATGTTCTGTATTGCATGTCTTCATCTGGACTTGTCTTTAATACTGCGGTTGTTTTCTTCACACTATACAGCATAATGACATATGAATAATTCCATGTATGGCATGCTGCCAGGCCATCAGAAACTATGACTGGCCCTTTGTTACAATGTTTTCTATAGTTTTGCTACTGTTACATTGCTATTATATTTATTCCCTGTAATTACATGTGAGCATGCCCAGTATTACAATGCTGGAAATGTTTGCATTTCAGCAATGGCAAAACTGGACTCATGGCATGTCATCTGCTCTGTCTTGTCATTTGTCACTTATTTAAATTATGTTTTATTAGAGTATCATTTAGCATTTACATAACTATACAACACGTGCTTGTCTGTTACATGCTCATAGGTGATGAGCCCCTTCAGTATCAGTGCCACTTTCAATTCTTTACAAAAACATGTCCATTTCTGATGTACCTGACATAACCTGACATTACAGCTGTAAGGACCTTGTGTATATATGCTGAGGTGGAGAATATAGCAGTGGTGTCAGCTTGCAAACATAAAATCTCCATATATACATCTCATATACAATAACTGCAGTCTATGCATTCACACCAGAAAATATCTAATGCCCTTGCTAACTGTTATTTCAATTCTGCATTTAATTAACACATATAATACATTTTCACTGTCCTTAGTCACACTGCATCTTTATGTTCCTATCACATCCTTTGTTAGCATGTTTGTTTTTATTTATGTGCATAACTGTGGGATTGCTATTGACATTAATTATAATTTTATCAATATTGCAGGATTTATTTCAGAAATGTTTCTTATACACTTTTGTCATATTTGCCTGTGGGATGTGAGTACATTTTAAACATTTCTTCTTTGACATTAATTCATTATTCATATAGCACAATTTAGTGTAGAATTTCCACATTTCACGTCCCCTCCTTCTGTGTTCTTTTCCTGTACTTGCCCTTACTATGTCTGGGCTACAGCACATGTTCATATGTGAGCATTACCTAAGTGAGCCATTTTGTTTACAGTCTGTGCTTTTGTTTGCAAGCACCTTTGCATGACTGCAAATACTATTGATGGCCCCAAAAAGCTGATTGTAAACTTGTAGGCACAAAGAGGAGCATGCATATTTGATTAGCGCTGCTGATCACTGCACTTACAAACTTATATCGTGTAGGCATAGTCTGCTGTCTACATGATCATTAATGAATCCCAGGGTAGGACTGACATAAGTAAAACAATCATTCCTAGTCAATTTTTCTGCCCATCAAAAATGCAGTGTTGTACTTCAGACAAAGTTGATATGTACCACAGGAAACAAGAAAGAGTGAGAGAGAGATAGAGACAATATCTCTAGTGGCATGGATTTCTCTATTCATTTGCAATTTTATCCATCATTAGCATATCTCACATTGGATTAATGCCTCCCTATGCTTTGTCCTTGCTTAAGTACAGATGTATGATGGTCTAATTTTTTGACCCCTTGCTTTGTCTAGCACAGTACTGATTTATTGAATCTGGAGCTCTTTCATTTTTCCTCTATTTTCTGTTTCTATATCTATCCTTTTCCTGTACAGAATCCACAGACAGTTGTAATAGCAATCTTAAAATATTTTACATCGCAAAAAAGAACAGATATTTTAAGTCCACTGTGGGATGTATTCTGGTATACCAATAATGTACATATCATTTGGTATAGAATGATTTTTAAATTATCTGTTTTCCGTGGCTGTTTTTCCAGCTTTTTATCTAATAACTCAATTTTACTGATTAAATGCCACTGATTTAACAGTTGTTGTTCTTCTTCTTTTGGCTTTTCCCAGTTAGGGGTCACCACAGCGGAACTCCTGTCCGCTAATGACTGGCAGTAGATTTTTACAGTGCGGAGATGCCAGCTCGATGCCCAACCTTCAATGAAGGCACACCCATTCACGCATGTCTTTTGAATACCACTCGACCATGGGGAGGACATGCAGACTCCACACAGAAGGTGGTCCAGTCGAGAATCGAATGGGCGAACCTCTTGCTGTGAGGCGACAGCGCTACCGCTGCACCACCGCGGCTTTTGCAACTGATTCAAAAGTGCTACCCATTTTCTTCTCCAAGTGTTCTAATGTTCCCAGCACAGCTGAGATTCTATGACTGCTTCCTGTTTTCTTCCTTAAAAGCAGAGACATCCAGGTCAATGTGGGAATGCTTCACAAACATAAGGGACATGTCTTCCTCGGCATTTCCCATTTTAAACTGCTCAGTCAATTCTATTGTCACAGTGTAGTACTTTTATGAATGAAACTTCAATTCACTTACTTAATAAAACTGTAAAATATAACTGGTAAGTAGGTTCTCAGAGAACACTACACCACTATCTTGTCAGTGGGTCAGCCACTGAATATCATTATTTTGAAAAGCATTTCTAAAGGTTACAATCTTGTCTGAAAGATTTATTGACTTACTGGGCACAAATGCAAACAAGGTGTAGTGGATAATAAGTGAAGGATCAAGACATGAAATATAAAAAATATATATAGATGATTCCTTAGTAGGAAAAGAAAGGGTAAGACTGTTTATAGCAATTTTAAAAATCAGTTAGTTGTAGCTCTGGGTATTAATTGCAGATTAAAGCAGAATGTAGTTTATACATTGATTCTGACTGAAAGCCCCCACATTGTAGAAGATCTGGGTGAAAATGCTGAGTATGGAATTTTCAAACCTGGAAACAATGAAGGTGTAATGGACAAGGTGTCCATTGAGAAGATATATTTTATTTTTCACCTTAAGTTGCTGACTCTTTCTAAGCCAGGTTTGAGTCTAGATTTGTGAAGCACAGAGTCAAAGAAACTAGCACGCAGTGACAGCATGAGAGTAAAGGGTTATATGACTACCAGATATGTGATGTGCTCTGTTTAATCAAAAGCATTCCTTCCTAGGTACCATAAGCACCTGTCATGTATTTTTTTAAATCCTTGCATATAGTCTATCAGATACTTAATATGATCAACAACTTCCCTAAAATTGTGCTATTAATATGCTTGTTTTTTCTGACACAGAGTGCCTGCCCAATGCTGTGATGCTTTTTGTTTCCTAGTGGCACCTAAATGTTATGTGTAAGTTCTCTTACTCACTCTCTTCTGCTTTTCAACAAATCCATTCTTACAGGAACGGTCTTTTGATGTAGTGGGGAGCTTCATATGTGGTCACAGTTGACCAAATCAAATTACCAAATCCAAAAACAACTGGGTGAGATGGGGTGAAGCTGTCCCAAGTAATTGAGCATTCGTTCAGTCAGGCAGTCCTCTGGAGTAGAATCTGACTAACATTCATCACTGCAGCATTTCCTACAGTAGACCACTTGATAGACTAAGGTAGCTAGAATGTCATCTAACAGATATGTAGTTACAGCTACAACCTGTGATTAGAAACATGTGTGTGTGTGTGTGTGTGTGTGTGTGTGTGTGTGTGTGTGTGTGTGTGTGTGTGTGTGTGTGTGTGTGTGTGTGTATGGGGGGGGGGTGGCTGCATACATATGGATATACTTCTACTTACTGGAATCCCACTTTATCAAACTTCATAATGATAAGGCAATTTTCTGAAGGTGTGGTTACACGAACACCCAGGTCACCATAAAATAACTCTGGGAAACAAACCACTTGGCCACCATGGTGAACTCTACCACTTTCTCCACTATAGTGTGATCTCGGAATTGGTATATTTTGTTGGATGGGGGCAGGGGGGTTGGGGGGGGTGAAGCCCCCACATGGGTGACTTTGATTTGCTTTGGTTTTTAGTTGGAGTGTTGCTGTACAAGTGGTTCATTTCCTGGAGTTATGTTATGGTGATCCAGGTGTTTATGAAACTACATCTTTGGCAAATTTGTCTCATCATTATAATGTTCAATGAAGTGGGATTTCAGTAAGAAATACATGCATGTGTGTACGTGGGGGCAAACTGTTAGCATGCATTATAAAAAACAATCCTTCCCTCTAATTAATATGATAGCTTATATGGTTATGGGTGTGCTACATGTCACTCCTGCTTCCAAAAGATAAAAACAAGTTTTTTACATATCAGTACATCCCTCGTTTGATTATATGGAGCAGATTCAGAAGCAGGAAAAATGAAATGATTGATAAGGAGAATGACATTTGCCTTCGGAAGTGAAGCAAGGAATAATATGGCTGGGGAAAAACTCTCAGTATCTGCAGCCTGCTGCATAAACAGCAACAAAATCTATGGATTTTTCTGAACAATCTTTGCATTCCCTTTTCAGCTATTGATTTTCACCTACCTGTGATCCAACTGGAACTTCCTTTCCTGTATGCAGAAAGAATGGATATAGTTTTTGAATATCTTGCTTTGCATCATTCCTCCAATCTTTCATAAGTCTTTCATAACACGTGATTACACTTATGTAGTGTGAAATGTTTGTAAACGCTTTTTCATTTTCTCCTACATATTATGAGTTGTGGATCCATCTGTTTCCTTGTCTTGCACACATTGAGAATGCTGATGATAAGAAATGCATCTTGCATCTGAGTTAGCAATACCCCTGAGCTGGCATTATAAATCAATCTCTAATAACAGGCAGCTTGTCTTCCTTACACAAACCCAAATTCTGCTTCCAAAGTCAGGTGTGGTACAACTAATGAGCCTGGCTACTGACATTCGCTGACATTTTGGCATCATATTATGCAGAATGGCTTTGTATTTTCTGGATGTGGTGGTCATTCTTATCTAAATTCTGGAGGAAAAAAATGATTACCTTCTTCAACAATGGAAAGAACTACAGCATGTACTCCCACTTGTGACATATTTGTAATGGTGGTTCAGCATTGTTGTAAACTCTTCAAAAAAACATGTTGCTTAACATAGGGGTAATTGATTTATGGCTCCTATAATCTCCAGAATTTAACTGGGGCTTTCAGTACATTCTGCATTTCTTCTGGCACTTTTTAAAAGGATATCTGCCTTCCCCATAATCAGAATTTTAATGGGATCAGCATCATATAAGAAACTAAAATAGCCTTCAGGTGTTTGGCCAGTGATAGCTCATCAGCACTATAAACTTCTTTCTCCATACACACTATGCAAAAATGTAAATATCTTGCCGAAATTCAAACGGTGGTGGTGCTGCGGTAGCATTGTCGCCTCACAGTAAGACGTTGTCCTCACAGTAAGATGTCCGATTCTCAGCTAAAGTGTCTTCTGTGTGGAGACGTGCGTGAATGGGCATACCTTCGTTGAAGGTTGTACATCAGGGCTGGCAACTCGGCAAGTAAAAATCTACTGCCAATCATTAGCAGACCGGAGTTCCGCTGTGGTGACCCCTAACTGGGAAAAGCCGAAAGACACAACAACCCTAATAAGTTTCCTGAACTGTCTGCAACTTCCCAGAAAGCAGGTGCAAGGTAGGTAGCAGTCACTACTAGTCACTAAGTTATTGTCAGATAATCTCCTGCATAAGGCACCAGATATCTCTTGTCAGACCATAGTTTAAGCTACATTTTTATCTGGCAAGTATTACCAATCTGAATTCTGTTGTGTAGCATAGAATGGCTAACTGTATCACTCTGAAGAACAATTTTCTTTAAAAGATACCCTGGTAGAAATAGAGGAATATTGGTGCCCTTTATACTTATTCAGAATCATTCTAGTATCTTTCTTACTCTTATCCAAGTAACAGTTATAAAAGCAACAGTAGTCCAAGATGCTATGACTTTTTTTCTGATGAAAGTGCATGTTCCAGCCACATTGACAGTTAGTGGTTGCTTTATATAAAATGTAATGTTTAACAGTCTTCTTGTCTTGTCATGATTACTGACAGGATATGTAACTTTGACTGGTATTCAGTTGTCAGGTTTCTAAGTAAGCAGCATGGTGTTGCACTAAGTTGAGAACGAGCAACTAGGTAGTTTCAAAGAACCTTGTAGCAGTATAGGGTGATTAACTGAAAGGAACAGAAACATAGGCATGCAAATGAGCACACAGTGGCATTCAAGTTACAAGGCACATTCTATTTATTTTCTAATGAGATGAAAATAAGGACCAACAAAGGATGACATGATTCATAGCTATAAGAAGTTGCAAAGTAGTTGCATCTATGTCGAAAGTTAATAAGCAAGATAAAACTTTTAGACTTGCATCACATGAAAATTCTTCAAGCTGCTGCTGCTGTGGTACAGGAGCAATAAATATATATGCTGTTAGCATCCAGCCAGGTGTGTGACATTGCAGAAGGTGTGATGAGCAAAAATAGCACTGAAACAGGCTATCATTATACCAGGTGACAGAAGAGCAGCTGTGTCCTCTTGTCTGACCATCATATACCAGTTGATACCAAAGCACGCGTAGCTTTTATCATTCTAGGTACAAGGACTGTGTGGATGCATAAAAGGGTTTGTCAGAAGCATAAGCCTGTAGAATACTCAAGATTTATTTAACATTTGTTTACTGGGAAAGTCTGACTTGGTTGATCCAATTTTCAGCGGAGGCCCATGAAGAAATGCTCTAGATGCGTGTCTTTGAATGTGGGAGGAAAGTGGAGCAGACAGAGAAATCCACATGAATGCAAGGAGGACATGCAGACTCTGCACAGAAGGAACTCCAGCCAAGAATCGATCCAGTGAACCTCTTGCTGTGAGGTGATAATGCTAACCACTATGCCACTGTGCCATCTTCCTCAATATATAGCTGATACTTACAAATGAGCTCATCTCTTTCCCCAACATGACAGGGTAGAGATGTCAAAACATGAGTGACTTCCATAGCATTGCCTGCATCTCTGAAGTGCTGAGATCCATAAACTGTAAACATGTTAATAAAGGTCCCACTTGGTGCCCACGAATAGAAGCACATCAACATGAGGGGCTATCTTACTATAAACAGTCCTTTAGTGTGCAGTACACATGGGGATCATGAACAGTTTATCTGCATAGCCCTTTACCAGTGCCAATAATTCTCACATGCAGCTTACAAATCATCTATATGCACATTTCCTGTACAGAGACATTCCATACGTCCATTTAGTAGGTAAGTGAAGGCACAAATGTGTAGCCACAGAGACTATGTTTACATAGATCATACATTCCATGCATGTCATTACTGCTTTGTCAGTGATGCAGGATATCTTCTTGAGCTCAGGATGATGTTGCTGATATGGAATCCACAATGTGTGGCTGAACATCAATATGACTGTGTGGAAACTTTATGATACTTTAGTATCAGATGAAAAAACACTAGAAACATAAGCCACAAAGCATTACAGAAATGATGAGATGAAAAACACTAGAAACATGAGCCACAAAGCATTACAGAAATGATGAGATGAAAAACACTAGAAACATGAGCCACGAAGCATTACAGAAATGATGAGATGAAAAACACTAGAAACATGAGCCACGAAGCATTACAGAAATGATGAGATGAAAAACACTAGAAACATGAGCCACGAAGCATTATAGAAATGATGAAATTTATACCACATGAGATCACTCATTACCAACAGTTTGAAAATAGATGTGAGAAAACCAGATATAGTAGTCCAATAAAGAAGTACAAAGTAATATTGATCATTGAAATTACTACACGCAGTGACTACAATGTCTTTAGTACAGAGAGACACAAAGGCATAAAATACCAGGATTTGCAGGTAGAAATGAGGGCATTGTGGAAGAAGGGTACCCAGACAGTTCCAATAGTAGCAGGAGCAATGGCTCTTACAAAAAAAATTTACAATCATACTTAGATATGTTTCTGATAAATGTAATACCATATGAATTACAGAAGGAGTCATTACTGGGCACTTCTTGCAAACATTAAAACGATTGAAATAATATTAATTTCATGAACTTTAGTCAAACTTGACTTAGAAATGGGGTTCACTCCTGTCATGGTATTAGAAACCCACAAGACTTGGAAAAAATAAAAAAAGATGAGATATGCATTATATAGACTAAAAAAACGTGAGCCATTTGGAAAAAGAAGCCACTAAGGAAGTGTGAAAATATAAAGAGCAAAATCTACAGATTTTTGAAAGGTATAAGAAAGAAAGAAATATGGACATGGGAAAGAAAGAGAGATCTGATACAGTGCAATGTTTATGCAAAGGAGAAATCCAAATTAATCAATACAACAAAGCAGCTTCAAAAATATTCAAAAGGAAATACAGGTAAAGGCATCCAGACATGGAAAATTTCACAATACAAAAAATAAGATCACAAAGAGGGGCAGTAGAACAGAAGATTAGTAAAACAGAAGTTAAAAAATAGAAGATTAAGTCATAGATTACCTGTGAAGTAAAGGATTTATTGTACAATGTCTAACACAGGTTATATCACAGCATGATGGGATGAGTCCCCCAAGTAAAGAGAAATAGAAGGAGAAGGAGACATCTGAAAAAGAAATATGGACATGGGAAAGAAAAAAAGATTTAATATGGTGCAATATTTATGCAAATGAGAAAGCAAAACTGATAAATACAAAAATCTGCATCAAAGAAATTTGAAAGAAATACAGGCAAAGGTATCCAGATATGGAAAATGTTATAATACAAAAACATAAGAACACAGAGGAAAAGTAGAAAAGAGGATTAGTAATGGAAACATTAAAGAAACAAATACTGAGATCATAAATTACCTGCAAAGTGAAGGATTTATTAGAAAATCTAACTCTGATAACATCACATCAGGCTAGAGCAATGGATACCCAAATTAAGGAGAAATCAGTGGAGCAGGAAAAATCTGATCAGCTGCCATAAGAAGAAACTTTAAAGCCTTTCAAATGAAACCAGTACAGAAGCTCATTTGGAGTTGTACAGCAAGGGAAAAAACAGGAAACTGTGGCAACTCTGATGTAATCAGTGTTGTGGAGTGATAAGCCATTGAGTTCCTATATGAAACAGCAATGGATGACAGGGCAAAACTGAAGATAATATGGTACAGGAAGATGCTGTGGAATTTTCTGTAGAATGCTCACAGGAAATGGAGAACAAAGAATGTGCCCTCAGTTTAGAAGAAAATGATCTAAGAGAAGAGTTACTTGATTTAATAGAAATGGACAGCCAATTTCACTAATTAAGATCAATGAAAGAAATAGACAACAAAAAGTCAATAAAATCCAAAAAGTTAGAAGTTTGTTAAAACAAATGAACACAGTAATTAGGACTGTTCATAGAAAGTCATGTGCTATAACAGAAGTAAATAGGATATATTACTGTGCAGCTAATTTAATAGCAGATAAAGTCTTACCACAAAATCACAGGGCAGTAAAGGAAAGGAAGAGGAGAAATCAAGTATCGAAACCTATAAAGCAATTAAGACAAGAGGTGTCACTGTTGGAAGGGTATAGAAGAGGGAACAGATCAACAAAAATACTGAGAAAGATAGATGCAATAAAAACAATGCACAGTATCAGAGCAGATAAGGATCTATCATGTAATATTCCAAAGAATAAACTAAAAATATCAGCACAGGCAGAAAAACTTAGAAGATATACAGACAAATATAAAGGAAAAGTACAAAATAAGCAATTTATTGGTCACCCAAAAAAGTTTTATAGAGAATTGGGAAACAAGGCAAAAGGAATTGAAACACCACTAAGAAAAAGAAGAAATACTAATTTCATGAACTTTAATTATAGTTCGACTTAGGAATGATTACCATTCCTGTCATGGTATTAGAAACTCAAAAGACTTGGAAAAATTAAACAAAGAGGATATTATGCAGAAATGATTTTTTTAACATGGCACAGTTAAACAAACTCCCTTAAACTTTACTAATAATGATAAATGTGGTACTACTGTCTAAAAGTTTTTCAGACTTATTTTAATGCCCTCAAATGTTTCTATGCAAACTGTGTCATTTTTGTTGTCATCATAAATAGTTGCTCCTGTGTTCTCTTAGTTGCTCTAGTCTGCTCCTGTATATCTCCCTGTTCCTCTCAATCTCTGCATGAGTTACAAATGTATGCAAGGTATAGTGAGTAGTGGGATGGATGGATGGATGGATGGATGGATGGATGGATGGATGGATGGACGGATGGATGGATGGATGCAGAGGCAGGTTATTTGTTTAGATAAAAGACAGTATCCTTAATGAGCTGGGGTGTGTCTGAATACTAACTTCAGCCTTCCATTGGCCAGGGTTGTTTGCTTACATCAAATCCAGTAATTTAGTAGTAATGTCACTCTCCCCATGCATGAGATGCAAGTAGTTCAGGTGATAGCCTTGGCCAACCTATACCAGGCATCAGTCTTAGACTGTGATCCAGTATAACTCTTCTGCAGGAGTCACCAGCTGTAATATTTATGCAGGCTGTCCAGAAAAATCTTGGACTCCACCTCATATCAGCTCTCTACTCTAAAAGGAGAACTACTCTCACCTTTTCTTGTCATAATCATCTAAAAATCAAAGATCACAGGAAAAATTGAAGAAAACTGTCCCTCAAAATAATTCTTCTATGTCTCAACCTCTGCACAATGATGGGCACCAATGGTCAACTCATTTGCAAATTGGATGACAAATAATAAAATGTATGTATTTTAAGATGTCAAACATTGCAGTCTCTCCTTTCCTCTGTTCCCAATCAAGTAATGTAGTCAAATTTGAATTTCTAATTTCTTTATGCCTGAGTATTGCAACAGTCTTGAGATCTATTTTGTTTTATTTCCTTTGTTGATACAGATTAAGAAATGTAGCTGAGCCGATGGAAGTTTTTGTCCTGGTCCCCTACAATAACACACATCACACCAAATGACGTTTGACAACCTTTATTAAACTTCCATAAACATAGTTCCATAAGCATAACTTTATTGACCAATATTTTAATTTATAGCATCATAAACATTCATATAACGAGCTAGGGTAGCGTGACCTCACTTACCTTGACCAATTACAGCATAAACATCTGTATAACTGTTAACAAGGGCAACGTGACCTCACTCACCTTGACCGAATAAGCAGTATCCTTACCCCTGCTCACTTATTTACTTATTAAGCAATGTTCCATTGCTTGCTTTAATTTCCCACCTATTGAATTAAACATCCAACCAAATAAGCAAAGTCCTTACCTCTGCTCACTTACTTTTAGTTATCAAGCAAGGTCCAATCACTCACTTTCTTTTCCCAACTGATAAGAAGATAGGAACAAGGAAATCTTATCAGTTGCTGTTCGTGTGTTTAAAGTTCTTTTCCCAACTCTTTGAAATGAACATCCAACACCAGAGGGGTAACAGAAGAGGGACAAGCTTGATCCTCTTCCCTGCCTACCCAAATTTTTAATATAACCACACAATCCCCAATGTTACAAAAACAGGGAGGGAGGATGGATAGCAAGCTCATGCCAAAATGTCATTCCTTACCCAGTTGCACTTACCTAAAGTCTATTCAGCCCATCCTTACACTTACATCATTTCATAGGTTCATAGGTTCATACTAGGCTATCTGCCCTAGGGCATTTATAAGCCTAGCCAGAATGTGTTTGGCTTTCGCCACCCATTTTAAATTAATTTTGCTATGCCCTTTTTGAGGTTAGTATACTGTGCCTCTGTCTAACAGTGACACAGAAGTGATACCTGGGGTAAACCTATGATCTCCCATCCACTCATCAAGATTCATCTTGAAGAGAGTAAATAAACAGCTTCTGCAAGGCTTGAACCAAGGACCTTGCACACCATAGACAATGATTTACCACTAAGCCATGACTGATCCCAATCATACTGCTTTCCCATTTAACCCTTTCATCCCACACCAACTAGCTTTATTCTCTCACCCTCTTAATCCCATTACTATTTTGCTATTCCTACATAACCCACACCTGAAGATGTTGCTGGATAAATTGTTTTTTTACCAAACCTCATTTCTGCCTCTTTTTTTTTTTTTTTGCGTTTATTCCTGGCAATTTTTTTTTTTGAAGATGTGGTAGTTTGTTTTGTGAGGTTTATCTGTGGATGTCGCCATGATATCTTACTGTAATTTCTCTTGCTTGGAATGATCTTTCTTCTTACATGGTTTTGTATAAAATTTGACAGCCTATTTTTCTTTAATTTGTCCTGTCAGGCTTGGATTTCTAGTGCAGCTATTTTCTAATACAGCGTATTGGTGAGAAGTGCTAGTAATCTTCTGGGACCATTTGTCAACTCAGCTTTGTACCATTCAGTTTACAACAAGAAACCGCATATGTTATGACCTATCTGTGAGTACTTAGTAGCTATAAAAATCATATCCTTATTATGTCAGTATAACTGGAGAACTAAAATAATATTCCTTTCACCCTGTAAGCCATTTTTGTTATTTACAGTCTACTGAAAAAAAAATTCTGAAAACAGAACACTAACTTTCTTACATTTAATATTCTGTTATTTCCCTGCCTTTATTGATATTTAGTGATGTAATACTTGGTATAACATTGGTAGGTAGTAAGTATTATTTACATCCAATCTTGCTAATTCTGAAGCTTTGTGGTCTTTTCCATTTTTTTTTTAAGTCCTTAATCCTATTAGACCTTGAAAAATATGTTCATTTGTTTCTTTCTCACCACAACGTTGTACAAAACAAAACCTGTATTCTTTCTTCTTATATTCTTATTATTCCTTTGATTGGAAGCTTTCTATTAAAGAGATGCCAAGACACATCCTGCATATCTGAATTACTATCAGTACTTCTTTTTCTGAATTTTATTGATTCCTTGTGTTTTCCTCCAGTATAAGTTTGATTCTGAAATACTTCCTCGTACCATTGCTTTCTTGTTTAACATTTGTTCATTTGTTACTTTGTTTGGCTGTTTGTTAACAGGTGAGAGTCCCCTTTCAGCCATAACGTCATGTATGATAATAGTAAAAATTAGCAAAATCTGAATAATTAAGTATGAATTTTATTCAATATGAGGTAGATATACTACATTGATGATCTTATTATATCCCTAGATTAGCAAACTCTCAATAATCACATAATAGATTGCAGAGTTCAAAATTAATAAGTAGTATATACAAAATGATACAGAAAAGCTATAAGTGTTTATACAGAAGCTATAAAGTATTTATGGAAAATGTAGTTTTATACAAAAATGAGGTGGCCAGGAAAAGATCATTTAATTTTTGATTAACGGATTCCATCTACAACCTTCTATACCTTCCTTTGTGTAAATGTTGTGTACTTCCTCGTTACTTTTTTTTCTGTTTTTTTTTTTCTTTCATGTCTTTCCATTGCAGTTTTTCCTTTACTTCAAGTGCCTTTGTAACTTTTTCAGTTTAAGGATTCCTTCCATCTTTAACTTTTAACCAGAAAATGCCATGGCGTTCTTCATTTCTATATAATATTTCTCTTCTTGTAAAATTCAGTCTCATCATTCATGTTGCCTAAAAAATGCTAACACAACACCTTCTAGTTATATTAGAACTCTATATATGTCCATTGAATAAGACTGTAAAATCAACAGTGGTTTTATTAAACATATAGTATATTTTTCCCTTATAAGTCACAGAAAAGGCACTATTAATTTATAACCTTCATCCTGAAAAATCAGTTCCCATCCTTTAGTCACCACTTCTCAATCACAATTCACTCATAATTCCTTTCCCTTCCAGGTATGCATTTACCTCTCGTATTCTTTCTATGGGGGTCCCCTACAATGTTTTTCATCTTTCCTCTAGTTAAAACATTGAATTGTGAATGAAACTTACTAAAGCCTCATAAAAAAATCATTTTCCTAGGGGTAGACTCCTGCATCCTTGACACCCCTTATCTAAAAATGAAAACTCACAGGAAGGATAACTATGTATCATTTAGATATGGAAGAATTAAAATGGCAAATTCAACTCAATTCATGTATACCTCCGGGTATAAATCAATACATGACCATCATGCCATTATTAAAATTGAATAGAATATACAATAAATGATACATGGAATCAAATATAATATTATATTATATTTATTTATTTATGTTTAACATATTGTTTATATATGCATATTTTGATTAATTCAATAGATTAGAACAATTTATAGTACAACATATTCGAACAATTGATTTAATAAATATTAGATTGCATACTATATGTACACAACATTGAATATATATCAATTACACTTAGATAAGAATTGTACATTATATATCTCATTGTAACATGGTTGGGTATACTGGTTGTATTTATGCATACTAGGCATATATCTTTACTTTATATACATCAAATCACACATAATACATTCATAAGGAATATTGAATAATATATAGGTTCTAGCCGAGTATATTTACATTTGAACAGGTATACATCATCATTAATACATATTAGATAAATTATTTATTAATAAGGGTTCTATATATGTATTTACAAACATAAGTATTTTTTTAAAATTAACAAATAGATTATTTGGATACTTAATTAGCAGTTTTTAAGTGTATAAATGCATAATTCCTTCGGAATATATGTATATGAGTTAGTAATGAATGAACAATGTTTTGTATTTAAATACAATGATTTTTTTTTAAAAAATGCCATTTCCTTTTTAAGAATTTATGCTGGGAAATTAGGCTATTAATTGAGTGATTATTGAATAATTGACAATGTATAAAATGAGTGAGTTGCAATGATAGTATGTATTCTGAAGAAGTTCGGAAGGACGAAACCTAGGTCAATAAAGTAGTGTTCGTTGCAGAGTTCGTGTCGTGACTTTTTGGAGTTGGTTGGTACCTTACAGTTTTGTTTTTGAGCCTGTTTTCATCTCCTCATTGGCATCGGCCTCACCTTGCTTTCTACATCAATCACAATTCACTCATAATTCCTTTCCCTTCCAGGTATGCATTTACCTCTCGTATTCTTTCTATGGGGGTCCCCTACAATGTTTTTCATCTTTCCTCTAGTTAAAACATTGAATTGTGAATGAAACTTACTAAAGCCTCATAAAAAATCATTTTCCTAGGGGTAGACTCCTGCATCCTTGACACCCCTTATTTAAAAATGAAAACTTCATGGTAACACAACCATGGAGAAAAGATAAAAGTCACACACTATCAGTGCACAAATTTAAACTGTCCCAGCAGTAATTTCCTGAATGAATAGTGACTTGAGGAGCTGAAAACCGGGAAGCTGAAACTGATTTGAAATCGAATAATTTAAGTCTCATCTAATTTATACTGAATGAAATTTAGAGGGACATTCTCCATATTGTTTTGCTTTACTTTAGTAAGAAAAAGCAAGTCATACCAAATACACCTTCTCTTCCAACCCTATCAGAGCCTTACACACTACCAGCTGTGCTCTTACTATATTTAAAATCACCTGTAAAAGAAAAAGTCCTTTCCAGTTTCCCAACTCCATTCTTGTACCTTCTTTTTCATACTCCCAATCATCTCATTTGAAACTAAACAACAAAAGTGTATAAGGGCATCCCTCCCTTATACCATTTCTATAAGAGTACCCTACCTTTATCATTTATTTGCTGAAGTAATTTACTCAGTGTTACTATA
The DNA here is from genome assembly GCF_019279795.1 of Protopterus annectens. Taxonomy (NCBI): domain Eukaryota; kingdom Metazoa; phylum Chordata; order Ceratodontiformes; family Protopteridae; genus Protopterus; species Protopterus annectens. The sequence continues at coordinate 1,583,848,405 of NC_056735.1, forward strand.
AAAACTTTGAACTAATTTCAGTACTGTTTTCCAAAAGCCACACTCTTCAATATTGTCATGATCTGTCAGTACTGTATCCTACCAAATCTTTTTTAAAAATCACATTATATATATATATCTATATATATATATATATATATATATATATATATATATATATATATATATATAGGTCTACTTTCTTTAAACAAAATTACATTTAAACAAAAGTGACTTACCTGAGCTCATTCCTCTGAAGAGTATTTACACCGAATGCATGGACTGCAGAATTGAAAGGAACCACTTGGCCACCATGGTGAACTTTGCCCTCTCTTCAGTTTAGTGCAATCTCAGTGTTGGCATATTTAAGTTTTAAGTAGAGGGTTTGTGTGTGTGTGTGTGTGTGTGTGTGTGTGTGTGTGTGTGTGTGTGTGTGTGTGTGTGTGTGTGTGTGTGTGTGTGTGTGTGTGTGTGTGTGTGTGTGTGTGTGTGTGTGTGTGTGTGTGTGCGTGTGTGTGTGGGGAGGTGAATCCACCCACTTTGGTGGGTTCACCTTTGCTCAGTTTAGATTTATTACCATGGGGACCAAGTGGTTCCTTTCATAGGGAAAGGAATTTGGCAGTCAGTGCATTCAGTATAAAGCCGCTTCGGAGCTTGGGTAAGTCACTTTTGTTTAAAAGTAATTTTGTTTAAAGAAAGAAGACCCATATATATATATATATATATATATATATATATATATATATACATATATATATATATATATATATATATTTATATAAATATTATATATATATATATATATATATTTAGATATTATATATATATATATATATATAGAGAGAGAGAGAGATACACACACATACACATACACAGATGTATATAACTGCAGAAATCAGCATCTTTCTACTAATTTTCACCACCAACCACTTAATAAAGACTTCCAACAAAATGTATTTTAATGCATAATTACTTTGCTTCACCTTGGTATACATCCATTAATTATCATGAGTTTCCCCCTTGTAAATGTGCACTTTTCTTGTATATTATTGATTAAATTGTCCAGTTTTACTAGAGTGATCAAAATGATGAAATGGCCTTTTTTTTTAAAGTTTACATATTTCAGTCATATTTGTAAAAGCATAATATTTTCCCACATTTTGCACATCACAGACAGCTACTCTTTCTTTCTCTGTCATAATTAAAAATCTGAATACTGTCCCCGGGATTCATGAATGGCCGCTTTCCATGCAGGAACAGTGTAAGAGCTCTTGCACAGAAAATGGCCGCCTAGTGATCCAGGAAAGTGCCATTTTCACCTGCACAAGCGGCCCTGCACTGTTCCTGCAGGGAAAGCCACGTGGGATGCAAATCACCTTATTTGCTGGTAAAAAACATGCAAATTAGGTGATTTTTGCAATCCACAAAGCTGGCCGGACTCCATGCAGGAACAGTGTCAGTGCAGAAATGTATTCAGTTAGTAACTGAATACATTTCTACATCTGAGCAAACAGAGGCAGAACAGCTCATGGAAAACATGTATTACACTCAAATACACATGCCAATGGCCAAATATAGGGCCATTGGCATTAATAATAGTTTATTTTTTTATGAAATTAAACTTTTTTGGGAGGCCGATCAAGGACATTTAAGCTTAGGGCAGCAGTGCACATATGGGATTGTGCCAAAAATAAAAAAAAAAAATTGAGAAAAGTCAACTTTAAGATAATTCAGCATTTTGCCATTATACCCAATGGCATGCAGAGTGTAAGCAATACGAGGAAGCATTGGTTGTCAAGGGGAAAGGGTCCGTCTAAGTGCAGTAACTAACGACTTACACACTGGGGTATTCAAATAAGGGGAGTTATACTGAATCACAGATTTCCTCAAAGTGTCAGCTTGTACCTAACTGTGTCGGTGCAAAAACAAGAAAAAGTGCCTGGCAGTCAAACAAGTCTCCGGAGCCTAAACGCACTTTTATTATAACAATAAAACAAACAGCGTTTTCGCTACAGCACCAACGTAGCTTCTTCAGAGGCAAGAAACACAGTGAAAAAGGCGCCAAATACATTTTATAGTAATGTCAACCTCATTCTAATCAGCTGTAACAAGGGAAAAATACATCACTTCCTGTATATTTGGATGTGTTTAAGGCAACACAAACTTAGTCAACAACATGACACCTAGCCTTTTGAATAAAACAGCGAATACACATAATATGTGAAAAAATTTTATATATATATGTTACTGACAAGTTAAAAAATCTATACTAAAGTAGATTTCTAAAAACAAAAAAGTTTTTTATAAAAAATATATAATAACAAATAATAATGGAATATCCATAAAAAGTAAAAAAAGTTGACGTACGCTAGTAATGCATATGTGCTGTCAACGTAAAAAAGATCTATATTTAAGAACAGGGGTGATATTACAACTCTCGTTTAGTCCTGGAATATTGAAGGCATCAAATTTAAGTTGCCATTCCAGATCTAAAATCTCTAATAAAAGAGAGGTAGGTCCACCCCTGATAGATCTATACATGCAATCAATGCCCATAAAGGCAAAGTTGTGTCCAGGATTCGATTCTACATGTTTGGCAAGGGCATTTTCACATTTGTTATTCCTAATAGCATAGCTGTGTTGGTATATGCGCTCCCTGAATTTCCTATCGGTTTTTCCGACATAAAATACCGGACAACATACACAGAGAGCGACATATACGATAGATTTAGTTTCACAGTTGATTTTACAATTGATCTCATATTTTTTATGACCTATGCTAAAGGAATTCCCTGTGCGCACAGCATGACACCAATTACATGTGCCACAACTAAAACAACCTTTGATTCTCTGTAATGTTTGACTAGAGTGATTCCTTTGTAATAATTCCTTAATGTTGTTGCCTCTTCTGTATGTGAACCTCGGTTTGACACCGAGTTTCTCCACCAAAAAGGAATTATTAGTAATGAAATACCAGTTCTTATCTATGATTTCCGAAATTTCTTTAGAATTCAAATTGAAAACCATTGAAAAGGACAAAGTGTACTCACATTTTGTCTTGTCAGAACTGTCTTTAGTGCAAGGCTCTATGAGCATCTGCTCACTAGAATTACTATTGTTAACAAGCGGCGTAGTTGTTTTGCTGACAATTAATGGTCTAAAAACACCGCTTAATCTTTTGTTTGTGACTTCTGCAATTAGTTCTTCTATAATGAGTGGAGGATATCCCCTATTAGTGAAGAACTCATTTAGTACACCACATTCACTTTCAAAATCTTTGAGTTCACTACACATTCTGACTGCCCTAACTAGCTGTCCCTTAATAATTGCCTTTTTTAATTTAAAAGGGTGGGCACTTGTGTAGTGTAAAAATGAGTTAATATACGTCTCCTTATGGAAAATGGACGATATAAACCTAGAATTACTTGGGTCCTTTTTAAGTTTAACATCCAAGTAATCTATCTCATTGACCTCAAATTTAGAAGTGAATCTGAGAAATGAGGTTGTTTGATTGAAATAATCAACAAGCAGTTGTGCCTCCCCTTCATCACCCCTAAAAAGAATGAAGATATCATCCAGAAACCTGGTATAATAACCAATTCTCTCTTTCCAAATTGGATGTTTGAGAACAAATTCTTTCTCCCAATATGCCATGAACATATTGGCTACGATGGCCCCACAAGGGGAACCCATCGCTATACCGTGCTTCTGGATGTAATATTCCTTTCCAAAGATGAAAAAATTGGAGGACAGGACTATGTGTAACAATTCTGTGATATTATTGATCTCATCCCTTGGAGCTTTGAATTCCATCAACAACAATTCTAACCATTCTATGGCCTCTAGGTGTGGTATTGAGGTATATAAGTCGACGACGTCGACTGTGAGAAAATTGAAGGAACTATCAAAGCCAATGTTGTTAATGTTAGCCAGAAAGCTCCAGGAGTCTTTGCAAATGCTTGGGACCAGTTCCAAATACTTAGACAGCAAAAAATCAATATATTTTGCTGACGGGTAATAAATAGACGACCTCCCATCAACTAATGCCCTCATGGGGGGTCCTCCAGGTTCTTATGTACCTTGGGTATACCGAACATCACAGGCGTCCTAGGCTGAGAAATGTTGATATATTCATAAGTGTCAAGGTCTATTCTCCCTTCTATGAATAAATCTCTATAATAGCCCTTAATCCTGCTGATGCTGGTATTCATTTCGTTGAGGGAGGAACTGTTGTAGGCAGGTGTGTCCAGAACTGATGTCATTTTTTCATTATACAGACTGTTCTCAAATACTACAAGCCCCCCTCCTTTGTCGGGTTTCATGACCCTAACAGAAAACTCCTTTAGTTGGTTGAGGGCCTGTAGTTGTTCTCTAGAAATGTTAAACTTATTTTTCATGACCCCTTTAGTTTTTTCAAGGTGTCTAATATCCAGTTCACAAGCGTTTTCAAAAATGCGTAGCCCCACATGTAAAGGAGGATTAAAGGTGCTTGGCATTTTTAGACTAATAGTTCCCTCTGTTCCAGTATTATTGAACAGTAATTTCAGGTTTAACTTACGTACATAACACTTAAGGTCAATTAAGACCTTAACAACATCAAAACGTTTAGAGGGGAAAAAGTTATTGCCAAGTGCAAGTAATTCAACTAGTTCGGGTTCTAGGACTAGTGTAGAAAAATTATAAATGGTAAAATCACCCTTGATATTCTTCAAAATGTGGGGAAAATTAGTGGCAAGTGAAAAAGGAATATCAGCAACTAATTCTTCCATTTCTTGTTCTTTTTCCTGTGGTCTTGGTTGGGTGCATTCCCTAAAAAATGCTGGTTGCCATTGTTGACATTGTTCACAGGATTAGTGTTGGATACATTTGCAGTCTGGGCTTCAGGCCCGCCTGCTTTATTCCTGTTTCTATTACTCCTTCTGACAACATTCCAACCATCTGTTGATGTTGTTACAGTCCCCTCATTTGAATGTACAATGCCTGTGTCATTCACCTCATTTTCACTGGATGAACCAACTTCATTATGAACTTGAGATATGTTTAGTTTAGGGTAAGCTGTATTCAATGCGTAAGCCTGCCTATCTCTAAATAATTTCCTGGTCTTTTGGTTTTTTATCTTGCCCATATAGGCATCAATGCTAGCAAAAATGCATTCATGATCATACTTAAACTTGGCAAAACTCACATGCGTTCTGATATCTTGATCTATTTGGTTAATTTCCACAGTTAATTTATCAATATGTATAGAATAGTGTTTAACAATCAATTCTAAAAGTTCAATACCCTGTTTCTGAAGCAAATTTCTCAAGTCTGACAGAAAAACATTGTCAGTAATCAAAGTAGAAGGAGAAAAACTGTTTCTCAGTCCTTTTGGAATCATATTCTCAAGAATGCATTGCCTGAAGTAGGCAACTTCAAGCTGCAATTTGCGGATTTTCAAAGTTTTAATATCCAAAGTTTTAAGCTTGTCAGTAATGTCCATATTGTCTGGTATAGAAGACCCTGGTGTTTGCACCGGCGGTCCATCATCAAGCGGTTTCAAGAAAGAAAAAAAGTCACCTGTATTCTTGATCCAATCCGCCGCGGATGTCACGCCAATAAGTGCCCTTCCTTGTTCGAATTGGTTATTGGAAGAAGAGTCTTGTAGAATAGACCCAGCCGATCCATTACTCGAACTCAGCAGTGGCCTTTGCATTTGCCCCGCTGGTATAGAGCCCTGAACGGTCCCGCTATGGGATTCATTCAGCAGTTGTAATGAACTGTTGCTGGAAATCGTTGGAGCCCGTTGGAATTGGGCCGCTGGTAAGGAAGCCGGTATAGCTTCGACAAGCCGTTCATTCGTAAAGGCTGGTCCTCCTCGCTCCAGGAGGGCAGGAACAACCAAACCACCACTTTTTTCAATAATGTCCAGCCTTGAATTCATAGCGTCTAGCCTTTGAGAGATCGCTATGAGTAAAGAAGAGATGTCTGTGTTCTCGGGAGGACTAGTCCCGAAAATGTTCGGACTTGGTGGACTGTCCATACACTGCGAGGTCATATCAAACTAGTAACAGTAGAAAGCAGACAAACTTCGGAAAAAACAAGAAAAAGTGCCTGGCAGTCAAACAAGTCTCCGGAGCCTAAACGCACTTTTATTATAACAATAAAACAAACAGCGTTTTCGCTACAGCACCAACGTAGCTTCTTCAGAGGCAAGAAACACAGTGAAAAAGGCGCCAAATACATTTTATAGTAATGTCAACCTCATTCTAATCAGCTGTAACAGACAGCTACTCTTTCTTTCTCTGTCATAATTAAAAATCTGAATACTGTCCCCGGGATTCATGAATGGCCGCTTTCCATGCAGGAACAGTGTAAGAGCTCTTGCACAGAAAATGGCCGCCTAGTGATCCAGGAAAGTGCCATTTTCACCTGCACAAGCGGCCCTGCACTGTTCCTGCAGGGAAAGCCACGTGGGATGCAAATCACCTTATTTGCTGGTAAAAAACATGCAAATTAGGTGATTTTTGCAATCCACAAAGCTGGCCGGACTCCATGCAGGAACAGTGTCAGTGCAGAAATGTATTCAGTTAGTAACTGAATACATTTCTACATCTGAGCAAACAGAGGCAGAACAGCTCATGGAAAACATGTATTACACTCAAATACACATGCCAATGGCCAAATATAGGGCCATTGGCATTAATAATAGTTTATTTTTTTATGAAATTAAACTTTTTTGGGAGGCCGATCAAGGACATTTAAGCTTAGGGCAGCAGTGCACATATGGGATTGTGCCAAAAATAAAAAAAAAAATTGAGAAAAGTCAACTTTAAGATAATTCAGCATTTTGCCATTATAGCCAATGGCATGCAGAGTGTAAGCAATACGAGGAAGCACTGGTTGTCAAGGGGAAAGGGTCCGTCTAAGTGCAGTAACTAAGGACTTACACACTGGGGTATTCAAATAAGGGGAGTTATACTGAATCACAGATTTCCTCAAAGTGTCAGCTTGTACCTAACTGTGTCGGTGCAGCAGTACAACAGTGCAAGTATAAGAGCTGAATGACTTCATAACAGGGTGTGTCATGCTTGCTGTTAGAAGGCAACAGAGTAACCGAAATACCAGTACAGTCATTTCAAATGTTAAAGTCTGCAAGTGTGCACCCCCCACACATACAATCCCATGTAGAAATGCAGTAACAGATGGCCTGCAGAACTCTCAAATGCCCTACAGTCATCTAGCAAAGGCCCATGCCTCACTCATATTGCCAATGTATGGAATGTCAGGGGGTCCCAACTAACAACCTAACAGTAAACAGAAAACAAATGCATGGCTATGTTGACAAATGTCATTAGCATGCCTCTCCATGTCCTACTGCAAGGACTGTGGATCAGGCCATCAATACTACTGGGATAAAGCCCCAACTATAGGGATACCTCTGAGATATTGCTTACATAATGTTAGGTGGAGGAGAGAATAACAGAGGGGGGGTGTAGAAGCATGGATGTCATAGAGGGTGTGAAGTCTGAAACTCTAATGTCCACCCATACTACTCCCTGACTGGAAATCCATGAATAAATAGTCACAAAACCGCTTGTAAACCACAATATGAAGGTAAATTGATCAGATATATTAGTACTGCCTCCGGATAACCTGGGTGTATCTGTACAGCTGAGAGGTATGACCCCAGAAGGATATGGCCATTCCTTGAAATTGAGAAAAGCACAAGGAGGGGAACCCCAGCCAGCATGCTAACAAGATGCTGCACCATTTACACAGAACCAGCAGTTTATTGTCTGTAGCTACCTCTCCACAATGGCAGGTGTGTGCCAGAATGTGTAGTCTATATGCCTCAAAATATTGGTCTCAGCTTCATTCATCTTGTAATCCCGGTAAATAACTGTGAGTAAAGAACGATAACTGTCAGTAGTTGATGACATAACACATCACAGTGTAAAACAGTACATATGTCAGAATATCTATGCTACAACCAAACATATCACACAAGCAGCACAGACAGCACTAGTTACAGTATCTCCAGTATGTTAAGCCCATTGTGTCTACAGATATCCTGCAAAAACAGTTTGCTAGGTGTAGCTGTAGCACACAAAACCCTGAACTGGAGTCCAACCCTCCCTGGAATGACTGCACACACTCAGTATAGAAGGTCATACTGGGCATGCTCCTTCACTTAGAGAAATGAAGCCCATGTTTCACAACACAGTGGACTACAGATATTGGTTATTCGCAGTTGTCTCTGCACACACACACACCAAATTGTACACCATTGATACTTCACACACACACACACACACACACACACACACACACACACACATTGGATAGGAATAAACAGATATCTAAGGCCAACATAATATAATATGTCAAACTTACACACACAGAGACATGGGGGAAAGAAAGAAAGACAGTGACAGAGAGAATCCCATTATGAGGCCTGTCTCACCCACAACACATCCCATTGGCCTATATCACATGATGTGCTGATGTCATTCACTGTAGAATTATCTTTGGTTACCCCTCAGCCCTATAATGTCAGTGATGCTTGTGATAACTGTGTGACACTACAGGACAAATAGGTATCCATGTAGCAGTTGTAATCTCAGTCCTGTTAAATGTAAAGTTGTGTGTGAGAGTGTGTCTGTGTGTGTGTGTGTGTGTGTGTGTGTGTGTGTGTGTGTGTGTGTGTGTGTGTGTGTGTGTGTGTGTGTGTGTATGTGTTTGTGTGTGTGTGTGTTTCTAGATGAATGTGGTTGAGGCCATTCACACTCACTAAATCTCCTGTACCCCTCCTTCAGCACTGCTGCTGATGTCACTCACCTTCAAAGATACCTTTGGACAACTGCCCATGAGATAAGTTCTGTGGGGTTTGTGATAACTGTCTAATTCGATAGTGTAGAAAACTAGGTAGGGAGGAGTTCCAATCCTGATCCTGGCAACTGTGTAAATGTGAGTGTTTGTGTGCAATAGTGCGTGTATCCTTGTAGACACCTGATTTTGTGGTCAATCACACTTACAACACTTCCCTCTATTAGCACAGCTGCTGATGTCACTCACCTTTAAAGATACCTTTGGACAGCTCTCCAACATATAAGCTCCATGGCACTTGTGATAACTGTGTTATACTATAGTATAGAAAACTAATTAGGTTGGAGTTTCAATCCTGCTCCAAGCAACTGTGTAAATGTGAGTGTTTGTGTGAGAGAGTGTCTGTATCCTTGTATACCTGATTTTGAGGTCATTCACACTTACAACACTTCCCTTACCCCACTTTTAGAAATGCTGCTGATGTCACTCACCTTCAAAGATACCTTTGGACAGCTTACCAACATGTAAGCTCCGTGGTGCTTGTGATAACTGCGTAATGCTATAGTATAGCAAACTAGTTAGGTAGGAGCTCCAATCCTAATCCTGGCAACTATGTAAATGTAAGTATTTGTGTGAGAGAGAGAGTGTGTGTGTAGCCTTATAGAGACCTGATTTTGTGGTCATTCACACTTACAACACTTCCCTTATCCCTCCTTTAGCACTGCTGCTGATGTCACTCACCTTCAAAGTCACCTTTGCACAGTTCTCCAACATGTAAGCTCCATGACAAGTGTGATAAATGTGGAACAATGTAGTAGTAATAACTACATAGATATGGGTTTGAATCTCATCCCTGGCAAATGTTTGTTTGTGTACATATGTATATCTGTACCTCAAATATTATGGCTCCAGTACACATCTCAGTGCCTGCTTTAGCAGTCCTGCAGATATCACCCACCTTAGAAGCACCTGTCGTTAAGCCTAAGCCATGTAAGGTCAGTGGTGCATGTGTTAAATGTGTAACACAATGGTCTGAAACAATTGTTAGATAGAGGTTTGAGCCTCGACCCTGGCAAATGTAATATGTGTGTGTAGGGTTAAATATTTTTTTGGAATCTCTCATCTACTACATCACCCAATGCCAGTATTTACAAGGGCTGGTGATGTTCCTCACCTTAGAAGTACCTTGTGAAAACATCCATCCTATAAACTCCGTGGTGCTTACGATAAATGTGGTACACTGTAGTAGTAATCGATAGCTAGGTAGGGGGTTGAAATTCAGTACCAAGAAGTGTGTGTGTGTGTGTGTGTGTGTGTGTGTGTGTGTGTGTGTGTGTGTGTGTGTGTGTGTGTGTGTGTATGAATGTGTGTGTGTGCGTGTATTTGTGTGTCTGTCATCAGTATCCTGTGTGGGGGGGGGGTCGGTGTGATTGTGTAATAGCAGGATCCTTTGGAGGGTGGGTTTTTCTAAATTATTATGTTGAGGGCCTAGTATATGTCACAATGTCCACATTACAAGGCCAACAGATGTCAAATGCCATAGAGGTTGTTGTAGACAATCCACAGCTCTAAATGTGACAGTATGGATTAGTGAACAATATAGGCAACCCTTCTATTACTCAGAGACCACTGTCCACCCACGTTGTTGTTTGGCTTTTCGGCTTTTTCCGATTAGGGGTCGCCACAGTGGAACTCCGGTCTGCTAATGATTGGCAGTAGATTTTTTTATGGTGCCAAGTTGCCAGCCCGACGCCCAACCTTCACCAAAGCCATGCCCATTCACACATGTCTTTCGGAGACCACTCGACATCGGGGAGGACATGCAGACTCCTCACCGAATGCACTCCAGCTGTGAATCGAACAGGAGAACCTCTTGCTGTGAGGCAACAATGCTACAGCTGTACCACCGCGGTTTCCCACCCATGTATCATATGCAAACTCACTTGGCAAGGCAACAACCACTGTATTGGTTGTTCTCCTGCATATTGCCTCACAGATAGTACTCACTGTATGATTGCAGTGGACTACATGCCTGTTGACTACAACAGTGCCATTGACATCAGAAAGTACTTTGATGTGTTACATCTCCTGACTGAGTGTGTATTATCCAGCAAGTAAAAGGACATGGCACCCTGTTCCATCACCTCAGTAGCCTAATCAATGTGTACAGTGGATTTTGTCATGTTCCCCACTGGACACCTACAACAACTGTAGAGTCTGCAAACGTACCCCACAAAGGGAATACCATGCCTTATAGACATTCCCAGTATGGACATACGCCACTAACTCCACTGAATACCCGTATCATACTGTCAATGTAGGTGCAATCACTACCTCACATAGCCAGGTCTCACCAAATGAGGTCAGAAATGCAACATCAGAAGATACCACTCTGTCCACACAACATGCCCCAGAGACCTCAAGCACACTTCCACATGTCAAAGAACATGCATGTGGGACATGTGCACAACCCAGACATTGTCCATGTTAAGGAATATAGATCACATGCATGAGAAGCAGTGCACATCACTGGCCACCCACAATAGAAACCTGGATGAGTGGATGGGGAATTCAGTACCCACCTCTGGGGACCACTCCAGTGACTATACTCCTTAGCCACACTGGAGACTATTGTCATGTGGCCTAATGCCAAGGTATTCCCTTGTTCTAGCCTTGTAGAGCCTTCAGGCTCTTTCACCTACTACACACTTATGAAGCAATGAACCTATGGATCTCAGTACTGGCAAATGTGTGTGTGTGTGTGTGTGTGTGTGTGTGTGTGTGTGTGTGTGTGTGTGTGTGTGTGTGCACGTGTGTGTGTGTATACGTGTGTGTGTGTGAATAACAATCCTAATGTGTTTGGTTAATGAATAGCCCCCTTTGGCTGTGGTTATTATCAATCAGATGTGTGTCCAAACCAGAACATGTACCATTCTCAATTCTACAACAGATGTTGTACATCAACATGCACCTATGTACAACCCATAGCCCTATAATCTGTGTGGCATTTGCAGTCACTGAGTTACAGACTGGGAATTACTGTGCACATACTGTACCCTGCCTGTTATATGGTGTATGTGTCACCACAATGCCATAGCCTGTGGCCTTGCTGCAGGGCCACATCTTGTTGACACACAGACACCTAGAACAGAAATGGGATACAGCATGTGAGAACACATTCATTCAGCACTTCACTTGTGGGGGGGATAAAGCTGGCACTGAATGTGTTGCCAAGGCTGTGGCCAATATCTATTGTCTCAGGATAGGTATTTGCTTTGTGCAGTTACTCACAGCACATGTGTTTAATGCTGTGAAGGTTGTTGATGTAACTATCAAGGCTGTTGTGACTCTTGTCAGTGTCTACTGCATCTCTGCTGCCATAGATGCCTGCCGGGGACTCCATGAGGGATCCAAAGTTGTGTTGGAGTCTAATAAGGGAATTCAACAGTCATGGGACACTACCTTTCCCTGCAACAGTGTCCTCCTTCTGATGTAGACTTCAGTAATGGCAGGGAACCATCACATTGTCTCCAGTGTTTGGAGGACAGTGTCTGGGTTCTGTTGGCTCTGGCTAGTACAGTACATTCATGTACCTGTTTGTACAGTGCCTATGTGTATGATTCCACAATCATGCAGCTACATGCCATTGCCATGGGTGCAGTGAAGAAATCCACCGCTAGTTTCATGTCTGCATAGTCAGCTTTGGAGAGTTTTGCCAGGTAGTTATCTTTGTGGGGGGTGTGGCTGACATGTTGAGTTCTATGTCAGGGATTGACATCTGGGGATGAGCAATGGTCCCATATTTAAGTGGTCAACAAAGTTCAAGGTTGTTACATCCTCTTCCAGGGGTCAGTATGAGCTGGCCTAGGGCAATGAAAATGATGAATGCCAGAAGTGTTGGGCCATTGTACTGGCGATTGGCTACATTCCCCAGGTGATGGAGGGGTAGTTGAAGACTTGTACTATGTCACTGTTACAGTGGACTATCAGCGATGGCAGGGTGTTGAGGAATGTGCATTGACAGTCTACGGACATAGATATGGTCCCATAGCAGGCTATGGTCTGGATAGGACTATTACCCCAAGGCAGTTGTACCCGAAGTATCTCCAATGCAGTATGATGAGATGCTAGTCTGGAAGTGTTCCTATCCATAATGAATATGGAGACAACACCTGTGGAGGTGTGGTGTCGTCCATGTTTGGGGGCAGAGAGCTGTGGAATGTATTGTAGCTTGATACTGCAGGTCTGCTGTCTGCTGTTGTGAACTACCTCTCCATTACAGCAGATATGTGTCCTCCACACCAACAACTGCTATGAGTGACTGCATCCTGACAGTTAGATGTCTACTGTTGAGATGCATGACCCTCAGATTGCATAAATGTGTAGCTGTCATGGTGGTAATAACATTAGAAACACTGCCTAATAAGACACCATAGGGGTGGCAAGACACGTAGCCAGTACCTGGCAACCCAGTGGTGACAGATGTAGGACATCCATGGTAAGTCATTGGATTCTGGCAATCATGCCATCGCAAGCAGAGAGGTCCTGGATCCCATGAGAATGAAACATAACACGCAAGCCAATGTTGCAGTGAGCCATCTGTTAATAGTACTGCAGCATCATTCTAAGTGACAATTGTACACTTCCCAGGGCTACTGTCACACCTATCTGAACTGCATAATCAGAGAATTCAGCCATGTCTCCCATCATGTAGTCCAAGAAGGTGTGTCCCAATTCATTCATACCCACATGGATTCGGAGTGATACTCATAGTTGTTGTGAAGTGACATGAATGGCTGTGTTATGTGTTAGATGCTGGCATGTGATTGATATTTGGCTATTACCTGCTCCATATTTAACCTAGTGAGTGGGATGTGTGTGCCTCAGTATTCAGTTACCCATGATCACTGTATTGTGCAAGGTGGTTAGCCTTAGGGGCTTAGATTGTGGGCACACTGTGTAAGTTAAATATGTGTCCCCCGTCATATGCCATATCACGGTGTCTGAGTGGGTGCTGCCTTGCTGGTCTGTGCTGTTTGGGTAGATGTCCATTGAGTGCCTCTGGGAAGGTGGGTGTGTGGCTTTTCACTGTATCTCATGGCTGTAAAGGTGGGTGTCATGGAGAGCAGCATGTTCCACATGGTGTGGTGCAGGTGTTGATCTTATCCTCTTGACTTGCTAGTCCATTCCTTGCTGAAGAGTGCATATGTCCACATTGGGTGATATATGGGTAACCCTCACAGGTCTGAGTGTTAGGAGTTTAGAGGGGAGGGTTGTCTGTGTACATGCGGCAGTTGCAACAGTGCCCCAGAATGGACATGTGCACCAGGTCAATGGGTGAAAGCACAGATAACTGGCCTTCAAACATGCCAAGAGAGGTGGACATAACTAGTAAGTACTGGGGCAAAATCTGTGATGAACAAGTACTGCTGATGGCTCACACATGTGCCACACTTCATGATACAATAACCTGGTGAAGTGCCAAGCCGTAATGTTAGTTGAAGTGCAAGACAGAAAGAACTAGCATGATGTACGGTATACCATACACAGCTGGTGACCACCTCCCACTGCCATTACTTTATATAGTGTGGTGACAGCATCTGCCTCACATGCAGCAGGTTAACCCATTGTACTGTCCTCTGTATAGATGTGTCTGGAATATCCATGTGTTTGAAACCTATACGTTGTCGGAAGTTGTCTGTGTGCCTTAACAATTCCCATGTATGTGATTTTATAGCCAAATTGGCCACAGTGAGTGTACTGACACATATGGCAGCATGAGGTATCATACCTGACTGAAGCATTATGCTGATAGGATGTCTGCCGCACTCACAGGTGGCCTGCCTTGTGGTTGCAATACATGAGTACAGATGCTTGGTTTTACAAGTGAACTGTACCTGTTATGGGTCACATTAAAGGCTAGAAGAGATGTGGACTATATTATTGTGGTCCTAATTAGTATATAACAGAAACACCTTGCATCTTAAGAGGGGTGTATACACATTGTATATCCACTGTATTCCAGTAATGTGTAACTCATGACCTTATCTTAGGATGTTTGTCCAGCATAATTTGCTGGCCTCTGTCCAGACATCTTGGCACTGATAAATTGTGAGGTATGATACAGGAATGTTGAATTCACGTCAGATAGGCCCCAGTGGTGACTACTGTGATGAAATACAGTTAATCCCAGCACAAGTGAACATGCATAACAAGCAATATAGCTATTACATGAAACAATATAGCTATTACTTGTGGTTGTGTGCATGGTAAATTGCATATGCTTCACATGCCTGGGGTATTGCCAGGCAACAACAGAACAATGTAATCCCCACCATCTTCAGGCTGCTGTCCCATATTCAGACCAGAGGGTCCTAGACAGTTTTGAGAGGGAGTTATTTTCAGCAGATGCGCATGTGGCCTTGGTATAGGATGGATGCAGCATGTCTGCACATCTACAGTACTAACGGCAATAATACATAATGACCTGTACTCACCATAGATGTGCACCTCTGTGCATTAGAAAACCCCATCCACAACTGCATTTGGACCTGACACATGCATGTAGATACAATACAGATACATGTATGTCTGAAACATTAATGTAGTAACCCCCACTGGACCCTTACCTGCACATTCCTCATCCAGTGTGTGTGCAACCCACCTCTACAATGCTTCCCTCAGCATCATGGCTTGTGCATTTGGCATGTGGCCCAAGTGTGGTGAAGAGCTACTCGGTGGGTGCCAGTGGGGGCTGGATGCCTGGGCCACCACCTGTGTCTAGCCGGTCCCTCACTACAGCAGCAGCCCCTTGATGGGCATGGCATTTGAGGTTGGTGGCCCTATGCTGCACATTCACATATATTCTGCTGTGCAGGCCAGCATAATTTACCCTGTGGACCACACTGTTCCACAGGGCATTCCTCTCCTGCACATCTTCTGCTCTCCACCCACATGACAGGGCATAATGTCCAATCACATACTGGGTGATGATGTATGTTTCTCCAACAGAGAATGCTGGTAGGTGAGCACTCTGCATGTTACCTGGAAGTCATAAACATGAAAAGGTCACAGGACCTGATACAGTTGTTAAAATGCACATCAATAGTGGATATTACTTACAAATAATCCAGACTACACCGGAAACCTCCAAGCTATCATGGCTATAGCAGCTTGCATTACATGCCTGTCCCTGAGGTATCTTATTCCCTCGAATTTTGGACAGTTGATTGCATAATCCTCTATCCTCCATTTATTTCTGTGTAAAGGGTTGACAGTGGACATCTTCCATGTGGATGGTGTGTGCATGGTTGCAGGTCTGTTTTGGACTGTGGTATGTGATGGAGCTTTGAGCACATGCCTGAGTTCATGTAGGAGGCAGACACTGATGTTATTATGCCCCATGGAGATATGCTGTTATTGCCATCAGTAGGCAATATGTACATGCTCACCATTGCTATGGGGAGGAGTGTTGTTGATGTGCATATCTACATGTATGACTGGGGTGGACAGGATGGCGATGTTCCCACCCAACCTGTGTGATGCAGGTTGCCTATATCCATAGCGTGTGTGTATAAGGGGTTCTTTACCCCCAGTACAGGGTGAATTGTGTTGTTTCATCTGAGACTTACAACATATGTGGAGACATGGTTGCAACTGTCCTTGGTGGTGTGGATACGTCTGATTCATAGTCATAGTCAGCATTACAGGATGTCACCTGTGAACTTACTTGCTTGCTTAGATATAGGTGGAATTTCTTCAAAGTTGTTGCCTGCAACTATGTGTCCCTGTACAGACAATGTAGCAACCTATTATGTGATGTGTGTATTGCTGCTGTCCACCAAAGGGGATTACTCTACCTTGGTGGAGGCTAGATATTCAGGTCAGGTACTGCTGTGTCCATATAGCTACAGTGGATATAAAGGGTACACACCCCTTGATACAGTGCCTCGTATGTGTGCAATTGGAACATGACACCACAATAACTCATTTCATAACAATACCCACCTGTAGTGTGACCTATAGCCTGTACAATTCAGTTGAAAACATAACAATCTGGTGTGTGAAAACATATGGAAATAATATTCAGTACAATAAGCCAGTTGAATGAGTGTGTACACCATTAAACTTGTGCATGCACCTCTTGAGATGGTTACAGCATTCATCCATGTTGGTCTGAACTCTAACATCATGGCACATCTTCACTTGGCAATAGTTGCTCACCTTCCTTGAAACACCTTTGATTGTATTGCAATGGAATAGGACACGTTAGGGATCACATTCAAGATGAGAAACATTATGAAATGATCTTCTGTGGTCTGATTGTTATACAGCACACAGACCTGTCTTTCCTATAGGGGTATGTCCACCTGTGATATCCACTGTATATAGGTGTTAATATAGCTGGTAGTGGTAGGCATGGACAGAGGGTCATAACACAGGTGGATACTTCACTGATTAATATCTGATAATCATGCCTACTCCAGTACCCACGTCAGTGTCAGGGCAATGCAACCACCAGTAGCTGTGTACATATATGTCTGTTGTATGCATTGACACAGATATAACACATGTGCAACATGCACAACCTATTTATCTGACTGCTTGAAACCCGTGTGATTAGTTTTGTGCTGTCCAGCTGAACATATACATACTTACATATACTCAGGGGATACCTGGTATACATTTCTGTTGAATGCAAGTATGGCACATTGTATTTACAGTCTTGCTGCTCAATCATACTTCTCAGCCTGTTATAGCAGTACATCTGGACAACGGCACACATAAATGGGTGTCAAAAGGGACATCAGTACTGATACTGTATTAATATAGCTGCACCATACATTAGTACGTTGATTGCATAGTAGGGTTTGACATCACTGTAATAACCTGAAAGATGTCCAACAGTCATAAGTAGGCTATTATATTAAAATGTCATTGCTCACAGTCCTGCCAATGGTTTCGCTGACATAACACAGGTATATCTGTATGTGACTGCAGATATCAGTCAAAATGTGCTTATTGTCCACCAGAACACTGTACAGTTGAATGTTATTAAGTCAATATATCACATGCAGTTCAACACACATATCTGCAACAGTACTCTACTATGCACACGCCCTCTATAGCTGCCTTAGCTTTACAAGGCAAACATGTCATAGACATAATCACAGGTAAAAAGGATATGGAAAACATCTCATTAACTAGCCTAGCAGTGGCACAGTCAAAACTGTTTGACAGACACCCCTGTGGTTGTCGTATATGAGTTGTCCTTCCCTAGGTGAGTCAGGCTCCTGAGTTGTGATCCCAGCTCACAACCTTTCAGAGCATCACATCTGGTCAATGCCTAAAATGGTGGAGAGATAAATAGGGACAGACTTTAAATATACCTAGTATAAACATAGGAAGTTCATAGAATTATACATTTAGCATTACAGTGAATATTCTTAAGTATGTGGAGTCTTAAACTCAAGTATTTGTCATTACCTGATGACTTCAATCCTCAGCTATTTGCCAAAAAAGTACAGATCTCTGGAGGAATAGACAAAAATACATGATGGTAAAATGCGGACATTCTGTGTAGATCTGAACAGTTGAGAGGTATGCCTGTGATATCTCCCACTGCAGCTAGTGTCAGATGCTATGGCCATAGCAGCTGTTTAGCAGGGCATTAGTACAGTACTCCAAATCATATTTCCCATTATTATAGACCAGGTACTACATTCAATTACTTGCGTACATATTCCACTTACCTTTTTTCTTTCTTCTCTTTTCCACTTTATGTTTCATTTATTTCTCTCTCTCTCTCTCTCTCTCTCTCTCTCTCTCTCTCTATCTAGCTCTCTCTTTCTCTGTGCACTATAGGGATAGAGCTGGTTTGAATAGGTGACAGCATGGCTTTTGTAGCTGATGCTCCTGACCAGGTGATGGCCTGTGCACCTATTGGGGTTCCCCACTTTCTAATTGCATGCAGAGCAGCTGTGTAGTTCTTCCAATAGCCAATGTCATGGCAAAACACTCCTATAAATGAGCACTTCATGTGGGTGTTGGCCCTTTCCCTTACTTGTGAGGATGACATCCTGGAGTTGTGTGGGCTACTACCTCTTGCAACAAGACTTGTGGAGGCAAGCCAACTAAATGGTGGGGAAGGTTCAAGACTTAGGAGCAGAATGCGAGTATTGCTGTTATATGTTTGGAATACTGCTAGTTTAACAGGGTTTGTTTGCACATGCCACTTCTGCATTGGTTTCAGTTTGATAAAGTTCTGTCTCTGCATCGCTCTCAAATGTAGGGCCATTCACATAATGGCCACAGGTTAGTCTGGTATGTATGGGCTGTTCCCCAGAGACGTGTTGTCCTTGGCAAATCAGTAACAAACTCTGGAGATTGCATTATGTAGATGATAACATCCATTTGTTTTTCTGACTTTATATCCCTCAGAAAATATATGTTACAACAAATTCTGTAACACCAGCAAATTTCTCAGTGCATAACAGCAATATCTCATATATGGGCATGTATTTGGACTTCTGTCCACCAATTATGTCAGGCTTTGTCCAGATGTCATACTGTAGTAGGTGGATAGGTATATTGGTCTATCATTATTTAGTGCTGTAATTCCTGGTGAGGAGAATGACTGGAAAACATGTTGAAGTCTGTGCATTCAAGAGGTAGGTGTATAGAGAATGCTCTTAGATGGCCTTGTAACATATTTTATGCGGGGGGCAGTAACACATGTTTTAAAACTAGGCTATTAGAACATGTCAAACATATTACTGATAAGAAATGTCAGTTCTAAAGCTGTACATTTGAATAAATCATACACTAGTGGGTCTCAAGGTATGATTTCTGAAAATGTCTGTTCCTCAGTGTGATGAAACATTCATAAAAGGGCAAATGTTATGCACAAACTTCAATGTATTAATATTAACTGTGATACTTTATCCTGTAGGGGGTTAAATGACAAGTGTAATTGGAGACTGTATATTCAATTATGTAATTAGGTGTTAATTGCTTCTTGAGCTCAGGTGATGACGGCAAGTGGTTGACCAGGTTGAATGAGCAGGTATGACCTACCCTTCAAAAAGGTAAACTGTGTGGGATCCTGAGTCTGCAGATTCCCATATTCTTGTTTATTAGGTGCAAGAAGATGTATTCCATAGCTTTGCATAACAGACTTGTCAGGCAGTTGGGGCAGTATTTCCCAGTGTTTGTAGTTGCACCTTATTTGTGGGGAGGGGTGACTGTAGCAGTGCACAATTTAGTAGGGACAAAGTCTGAGGTGAGGCTGTGCTTGAACAGGGCACACAGGTAAAATGCCAGGTCACTCTGTAGTTCATGTAGAACATAGCCAGGAATATTCTCAGGTCCCATAGAGGCTGTATTCTTGGTCATGGACAGTGGTGTTGTAACCTGTGCTGCAATGTTACTGGGGGCCTGGCGGTGTATTGGTATTATGATTGATCCTTTGGGTGGGGGAGTGAGGGGTACTGTTTGCATTCAAGATGCCAGCCAGTATACTGGCATTATTTGTTGCCTCAGTCTGGGAGGTTCCATTGTCTAGTAGCTCACAG